>NC_059425.1:16223794-16388794 GCF_021028975.2 Sphaerodactylus townsendi | reverse complement strand
CCCACCCCCCCCCCCCCCCACCCCCCCCCCCCCCCACCCCCCCCCCCCCCCACCCCCCCCCCCCCCCACCCCCCCCCCCCCCCACCCCCCCCCCCCCCCACCCCCCCCCCCCCCCACCCCCCCCCCCCCCCACCCCCCCCCCCCCCCACCCCCCCCCCCCCCCACCCCCCCCCCCCCCCACCCCCCCCCCCCCCCACCCCCCCCCCCCCCCACCCCCCCCCCCCCCCACCCCCCCCCCCCCCCACCCCCCCCCCCCCCCACCCCCCCCCCCCCCCACCCCCCCCCCCCCCCACCCCCCCCCCCCCCCACCCCCCCCCCCCCCCACCCCCCCCCCCCCCCACCCCCCCCCCCCCCCACCCCCCCCCCCCCCCACCCCCCCCCCCCCCCACCCCCCCCCCCCCCCACCCCCCCCCCCCCCCACCCCCCCCCCCCCCCACCCCCCCCCCCCCCCACCCCCCCCCCCCCCCACCCCCCCCCCCCCCCACCCCCCCCCCCCCCCACCCCCCCCCCCCCCCACCCCCCCCCCCCCCCACCCCCCCCCCCCCCCACCCCCCCCCCCCCCCACCCCCCCCCCCCCCCACCCCCCCCCCCCCCCACCCCCCCCCCCCCCCACCCCCCCCCCCCCCCACCCCCCCCCCCCCCCACCCCCCCCCCCCCCCACCCCCCCCCCCCCCCACCCCCCCCCCCCCCCACCCCCCCCCCCCCCCACCCCCCCCCCCCCCCACCCCCCCCCCCCCCCACCCCCCCCCCCCCCCACCCCCCCCCCCCCCCACCCCCCCCCCCCCCCACCCCCCCCCCCCCCCACCCCCCCCCCCCCCCACCCCCCCCCCCCCCCACCCCCCCCCCCCCCCACCCCCCCCCCCCCCCACCCCCCCCCCCCCCCACCCCCCCCCCCCCCCACCCCCCCCCCCCCCCACCCCCCCCCCCCCCCACCCCCCCCCCCCCCCACCCCCCCCCCCCCCCACCCCCCCCCCCCCCCACCCCCCCCCCCCCCCACCCCCCCCCCCCCCCACCCCCCCCCCCCCCCACCCCCCCCCCCCCCCACCCCCCCCCCCCCCCACCCCCCCCCCCCCCCACCCCCCCCCCCCCCCACCCCCCCCCCCCCCCACCCCCCCCCCCCCCCACCCCCCCCCCCCCCCACCCCCCCCCCCCCCCACCCCCCCCCCCCCCCACCCCCCCCCCCCCCCACCCCCCCCCCCCCCCACCCCCCCCCCCCCCCACCCCCCCCCCCCCCCACCCCCCCCCCCCCCCACCCCCCCCCCCCCCCACCCCCCCCCCCCCCCACCCCCCCCCCCCCCCACCCCCCCCCCCCCCCACCCCCCCCCCCCCCCACCCCCCCCCCCCCCCACCCCCCCCCCCCCCCACCCCCCCCCCCCCCCACCCCCCCCCCCCCCCACCCCCCCCCCCCCCCACCCCCCCCCCCCCCCACCCCCCCCCCCCCCCACCCCCCCCCCCCCCCACCCCCCCCCCCCCCCACCCCCCCCCCCCCCCACCCCCCCCCCCCCCCACCCCCCCCCCCCCCCACCCCCCCCCCCCCCCACCCCCCCCCCCCCCCACCCCCCCCCCCCCCCACCCCCCCCCCCCCCCACCCCCCCCCCCCCCCACCCCCCCCCCCCCCCACCCCCCCCCCCCCCCACCCCCCCCCCCCCCCACCCCCCCCCCCCCCCACCCCCCCCCCCCCCCACCCCCCCCCCCCCCCACCCCCCCCCCCCCCCACCCCCCCCCCCCCCCACCCCCCCCCCCCCCCACCCCCCCCCCCCCCCACCCCCCCCCCCCCCCACCCCCCCCCCCCCCCACCCCCCCCCCCCCCCACCCCCCCCCCCCCCCACCCCCCCCCCCCCCCACCCCCCCCCCCCCCCACCCCCCCCCCCCCCCACCCCCCCCCCCCCCCACCCCCCCCCCCCCCCACCCCCCCCCCCCCCCACCCCCCCCCCCCCCCACCCCCCCCCCCCCCCACCCCCCCCCCCCCCCACCCCCCCCCCCCCCCACCCCCCCCCCCCCCCACCCCCCCCCCCCCCCACCCCCCCCCCCCCCCACCCCCCCCCCCCCCCACCCCCCCCCCCCCCCACCCCCCCCCCCCCCCACCCCCCCCCCCCCCCACCCCCCCCCCCCCCCACCCCCCCCCCCCCCCACCCCCCCCCCCCCCCACCCCCCCCCCCCCCCACCCCCCCCCCCCCCCACCCCCCCCCCCCCCCACCCCCCCCCCCCCCCACCCCCCCCCCCCCCCACCCCCCCCCCCCCCCACCCCCCCCCCCCCCCACCCCCCCCCCCCCCCACCCCCCCCCCCCCCCACCCCCCCCCCCCCCCACCCCCCCCCCCCCCCACCCCCCCCCCCCCCCACCCCCCCCCCCCCCCACCCCCCCCCCCCCCCACCCCCCCCCCCCCCCACCCCCCCCCCCCCCCACCCCCCCCCCCCCCCACCCCCCCCCCCCCCCACCCCCCCCCCCCCCCACCCCCCCCCCCCCCCACCCCCCCCCCCCCCCACCCCCCCCCCCCCCCACCCCCCCCCCCCCCCACCCCCCCCCCCCCCCACCCCCCCCCCCCCCCACCCCCCCCCCCCCCCACCCCCCCCCCCCCCCACCCCCCCCCCCCCCCACCCCCCCCCCCCCCCACCCCCCCCCCCCCCCACCCCCCCCCCCCCCCACCCCCCCCCCCCCCCACCCCCCCCCCCCCCCACCCCCCCCCCCCCCCACCCCCCCCCCCCCCCACCCCCCCCCCCCCCCACCCCCCCCCCCCCCCACCCCCCCCCCCCCCCACCCCCCCCCCCCCCCACCCCCCCCCCCCCCCACCCCCCCCCCCCCCCACCCCCCCCCCCCCCCACCCCCCCCCCCCCCCACCCCCCCCCCCCCCCACCCCCCCCCCCCCCCACCCCCCCCCCCCCCCACCCCCCCCCCCCCCCACCCCCCCCCCCCCCCACCCCCCCCCCCCCCCACCCCCCCCCCCCCCCACCCCCCCCCCCCCCCACCCCCCCCCCCCCCCACCCCCCCCCCCCCCCACCCCCCCCCCCCCCCACCCCCCCCCCCCCCCACCCCCCCCCCCCCCCACCCCCCCCCCCCCCCACCCCCCCCCCCCCCCACCCCCCCCCCCCCCCACCCCCCCCCCCCCCCACCCCCCCCCCCCCCCACCCCCCCCCCCCCCCACCCCCCCCCCCCCCCACCCCCCCCCCCCCCCACCCCCCCCCCCCCCCACCCCCCCCCCCCCCCACCCCCCCCCCCCCCCACCCCCCCCCCCCCCCACCCCCCCCCCCCCCCACCCCCCCCCCCCCCCACCCCCCCCCCCCCCCACCCCCCCCCCCCCCCACCCCCCCCCCCCCCCACCCCCCCCCCCCCCCACCCCCCCCCCCCCCCACCCCCCCCCCCCCCCACCCCCCCCCCCCCCCACCCCCCCCCCCCCCCACCCCCCCCCCCCCCCACCCCCCCCCCCCCCCACCCCCCCCCCCCCCCACCCCCCCCCCCCCCCACCCCCCCCCCCCCCCACCCCCCCCCCCCCCCACCCCCCCCCCCCCCCACCCCCCCCCCCCCCCACCCCCCCCCCCCCCCACCCCCCCCCCCCCCCACCCCCCCCCCCCCCCACCCCCCCCCCCCCCCACCCCCCCCCCCCCCCACCCCCCCCCCCCCCCACCCCCCCCCCCCCCCACCCCCCCCCCCCCCCACCCCCCCCCCCCCCCACCCCCCCCCCCCCCCACCCCCCCCCCCCCCCACCCCCCCCCCCCCCCACCCCCCCCCCCCCCCACCCCCCCCCCCCCCCACCCCCCCCCCCCCCCACCCCCCCCCCCCCCCACCCCCCCCCCCCCCCACCCCCCCCCCCCCCCACCCCCCCCCCCCCCCACCCCCCCCCCCCCCCACCCCCCCCCCCCCCCACCCCCCCCCCCCCCCACCCCCCCCCCCCCCCACCCCCCCCCCCCCCCACCCCCCCCCCCCCCCACCCCCCCCCCCCCCCACCCCCCCCCCCCCCCACCCCCCCCCCCCCCCACCCCCCCCCCCCCCCACCCCCCCCCCCCCCCACCCCCCCCCCCCCCCACCCCCCCCCCCCCCCACCCCCCCCCCCCCCCACCCCCCCCCCCCCCCACCCCCCCCCCCCCCCACCCCCCCCCCCCCCCACCCCCCCCCCCCCCCACCCCCCCCCCCCCCCACCCCCCCCCCCCCCCACCCCCCCCCCCCCCCACCCCCCCCCCCCCCCACCCCCCCCCCCCCCCACCCCCCCCCCCCCCCACCCCCCCCCCCCCCCACCCCCCCCCCCCCCCACCCCCCCCCCCCCCCACCCCCCCCCCCCCCCACCCCCCCCCCCCCCCACCCCCCCCCCCCCCCACCCCCCCCCCCCCCCACCCCCCCCCCCCCCCACCCCCCCCCCCCCCCACCCCCCCCCCCCCCCACCCCCCCCCCCCCCCACCCCCCCCCCCCCCCACCCCCCCCCCCCCCCACCCCCCCCCCCCCCCACCCCCCCCCCCCCCCACCCCCCCCCCCCCCCACCCCCCCCCCCCCCCACCCCCCCCCCCCCCCACCCCCCCCCCCCCCCACCCCCCCCCCCCCCCACCCCCCCCCCCCCCCACCCCCCCCCCCCCCCACCCCCCCCCCCCCCCACCCCCCCCCCCCCCCACCCCCCCCCCCCCCCACCCCCCCCCCCCCCCACCCCCCCCCCCCCCCACCCCCCCCCCCCCCCACCCCCCCCCCCCCCCACCCCCCCCCCCCCCCACCCCCCCCCCCCCCCACCCCCCCCCCCCCCCACCCCCCCCCCCCCCCACCCCCCCCCCCCCCCACCCCCCCCCCCCCCCACCCCCCCCCCCCCCCACCCCCCCCCCCCCCCACCCCCCCCCCCCCCCACCCCCCCCCCCCCCCACCCCCCCCCCCCCCCACCCCCCCCCCCCCCCACCCCCCCCCCCCCCCACCCCCCCCCCCCCCCACCCCCCCCCCCCCCCACCCCCCCCCCCCCCCACCCCCCCCCCCCCCCACCCCCCCCCCCCCCCACCCCCCCCCCCCCCCACCCCCCCCCCCCCCCACCCCCCCCCCCCCCCACCCCCCCCCCCCCCCACCCCCCCCCCCCCCCACCCCCCCCCCCCCCCACCCCCCCCCCCCCCCACCCCCCCCCCCCCCCACCCCCCCCCCCCCCCACCCCCCCCCCCCCCCACCCCCCCCCCCCCCCACCCCCCCCCCCCCCCACCCCCCCCCCCCCCCACCCCCCCCCCCCCCCACCCCCCCCCCCCCCCACCCCCCCCCCCCCCCACCCCCCCCCCCCCCCACCCCCCCCCCCCCCCACCCCCCCCCCCCCCCACCCCCCCCCCCCCCCACCCCCCCCCCCCCCCACCCCCCCCCCCCCCCACCCCCCCCCCCCCCCACCCCCCCCCCCCCCCACCCCCCCCCCCCCCCACCCCCCCCCCCCCCCACCCCCCCCCCCCCCCACCCCCCCCCCCCCCCACCCCCCCCCCCCCCCACCCCCCCCCCCCCCCACCCCCCCCCCCCCCCACCCCCCCCCCCCCCCACCCCCCCCCCCCCCCACCCCCCCCCCCCCCCACCCCCCCCCCCCCCCACCCCCCCCCCCCCCCACCCCCCCCCCCCCCCACCCCCCCCCCCCCCCACCCCCCCCCCCCCCCACCCCCCCCCCCCCCCACCCCCCCCCCCCCCCACCCCCCCCCCCCCCCACCCCCCCCCCCCCCCACCCCCCCCCCCCCCCACCCCCCCCCCCCCCCACCCCCCCCCCCCCCCACCCCCCCCCCCCCCCACCCCCCCCCCCCCCCACCCCCCCCCCCCCCCACCCCCCCCCCCCCCCACCCCCCCCCCCCCCCACCCCCCCCCCCCCCCACCCCCCCCCCCCCCCACCCCCCCCCCCCCCCACCCCCCCCCCCCCCCACCCCCCCCCCCCCCCACCCCCCCCCCCCCCCACCCCCCCCCCCCCCCACCCCCCCCCCCCCCCACCCCCCCCCCCCCCCACCCCCCCCCCCCCCCACCCCCCCCCCCCCCCACCCCCCCCCCCCCCCACCCCCCCCCCCCCCCACCCCCCCCCCCCCCCACCCCCCCCCCCCCCCACCCCCCCCCCCCCCCACCCCCCCCCCCCCCCACCCCCCCCCCCCCCCACCCCCCCCCCCCCCCACCCCCCCCCCCCCCCACCCCCCCCCCCCCCCACCCCCCCCCCCCCCCACCCCCCCCCCCCCCCACCCCCCCCCCCCCCCACCCCCCCCCCCCCCCACCCCCCCCCCCCCCCACCCCCCCCCCCCCCCACCCCCCCCCCCCCCCACCCCCCCCCCCCCCCACCCCCCCCCCCCCCCACCCCCCCCCCCCCCCACCCCCCCCCCCCCCCACCCCCCCCCCCCCCCACCCCCCCCCCCCCCCACCCCCCCCCCCCCCCACCCCCCCCCCCCCCCACCCCCCCCCCCCCCCACCCCCCCCCCCCCCCACCCCCCCCCCCCCCCACCCCCCCCCCCCCCCACCCCCCCCCCCCCCCACCCCCCCCCCCCCCCACCCCCCCCCCCCCCCACCCCCCCCCCCCCCCACCCCCCCCCCCCCCCACCCCCCCCCCCCCCCACCCCCCCCCCCCCCCACCCCCCCCCCCCCCCACCCCCCCCCCCCCCCACCCCCCCCCCCCCCCACCCCCCCCCCCCCCCACCCCCCCCCCCCCCCACCCCCCCCCCCCCCCACCCCCCCCCCCCCCCACCCCCCCCCCCCCCCACCCCCCCCCCCCCCCACCCCCCCCCCCCCCCACCCCCCCCCCCCCCCACCCCCCCCCCCCCCCACCCCCCCCCCCCCCCACCCCCCCCCCCCCCCACCCCCCCCCCCCCCCACCCCCCCCCCCCCCCACCCCCCCCCCCCCCCACCCCCCCCCCCCCCCACCCCCCCCCCCCCCCACCCCCCCCCCCCCCCACCCCCCCCCCCCCCCACCCCCCCCCCCCCCCACCCCCCCCCCCCCCCACCCCCCCCCCCCCCCACCCCCCCCCCCCCCCACCCCCCCCCCCCCCCACCCCCCCCCCCCCCCACCCCCCCCCCCCCCCACCCCCCCCCCCCCCCACCCCCCCCCCCCCCCACCCCCCCCCCCCCCCACCCCCCCCCCCCCCCACCCCCCCCCCCCCCCACCCCCCCCCCCCCCCACCCCCCCCCCCCCCCACCCCCCCCCCCCCCCACCCCCCCCCCCCCCCACCCCCCCCCCCCCCCACCCCCCCCCCCCCCCACCCCCCCCCCCCCCCACCCCCCCCCCCCCCCACCCCCCCCCCCCCCCACCCCCCCCCCCCCCCACCCCCCCCCCCCCCCACCCCCCCCCCCCCCCACCCCCCCCCCCCCCCACCCCCCCCCCCCCCCACCCCCCCCCCCCCCCACCCCCCCCCCCCCCCACCCCCCCCCCCCCCCACCCCCCCCCCCCCCCACCCCCCCCCCCCCCCACCCCCCCCCCCCCCCACCCCCCCCCCCCCCCACCCCCCCCCCCCCCCACCCCCCCCCCCCCCCACCCCCCCCCCCCCCCACCCCCCCCCCCCCCCACCCCCCCCCCCCCCCACCCCCCCCCCCCCCCACCCCCCCCCCCCCCCACCCCCCCCCCCCCCCACCCCCCCCCCCCCCCACCCCCCCCCCCCCCCACCCCCCCCCCCCCCCACCCCCCCCCCCCCCCACCCCCCCCCCCCCCCACCCCCCCCCCCCCCCACCCCCCCCCCCCCCCACCCCCCCCCCCCCCCACCCCCCCCCCCCCCCACCCCCCCCCCCCCCCACCCCCCCCCCCCCCCACCCCCCCCCCCCCCCACCCCCCCCCCCCCCCACCCCCCCCCCCCCCCACCCCCCCCCCCCCCCACCCCCCCCCCCCCCCACCCCCCCCCCCCCCCACCCCCCCCCCCCCCCACCCCCCCCCCCCCCCACCCCCCCCCCCCCCCACCCCCCCCCCCCCCCACCCCCCCCCCCCCCCACCCCCCCCCCCCCCCACCCCCCCCCCCCCCCACCCCCCCCCCCCCCCACCCCCCCCCCCCCCCACCCCCCCCCCCCCCCACCCCCCCCCCCCCCCACCCCCCCCCCCCCCCACCCCCCCCCCCCCCCACCCCCCCCCCCCCCCACCCCCCCCCCCCCCCACCCCCCCCCCCCCCCACCCCCCCCCCCCCCCACCCCCCCCCCCCCCCACCCCCCCCCCCCCCCACCCCCCCCCCCCCCCACCCCCCCCCCCCCCCACCCCCCCCCCCCCCCACCCCCCCCCCCCCCCACCCCCCCCCCCCCCCACCCCCCCCCCCCCCCACCCCCCCCCCCCCCCACCCCCCCCCCCCCCCACCCCCCCCCCCCCCCACCCCCCCCCCCCCCCACCCCCCCCCCCCCCCACCCCCCCCCCCCCCCACCCCCCCCCCCCCCCACCCCCCCCCCCCCCCACCCCCCCCCCCCCCCACCCCCCCCCCCCCCCACCCCCCCCCCCCCCCACCCCCCCCCCCCCCCACCCCCCCCCCCCCCCACCCCCCCCCCCCCCCACCCCCCCCCCCCCCCACCCCCCCCCCCCCCCACCCCCCCCCCCCCCCACCCCCCCCCCCCCCCACCCCCCCCCCCCCCCACCCCCCCCCCCCCCCACCCCCCCCCCCCCCCACCCCCCCCCCCCCCCACCCCCCCCCCCCCCCACCCCCCCCCCCCCCCACCCCCCCCCCCCCCCACCCCCCCCCCCCCCCACCCCCCCCCCCCCCCACCCCCCCCCCCCCCCACCCCCCCCCCCCCCCACCCCCCCCCCCCCCCACCCCCCCCCCCCCCCACCCCCCCCCCCCCCCACCCCCCCCCCCCCCCACCCCCCCCCCCCCCCACCCCCCCCCCCCCCCACCCCCCCCCCCCCCCACCCCCCCCCCCCCCCACCCCCCCCCCCCCCCACCCCCCCCCCCCCCCACCCCCCCCCCCCCCCACCCCCCCCCCCCCCCACCCCCCCCCCCCCCCACCCCCCCCCCCCCCCACCCCCCCCCCCCCCCACCCCCCCCCCCCCCCACCCCCCCCCCCCCCCACCCCCCCCCCCCCCCACCCCCCCCCCCCCCCACCCCCCCCCCCCCCCACCCCCCCCCCCCCCCACCCCCCCCCCCCCCCACCCCCCCCCCCCCCCACCCCCCCCCCCCCCCACCCCCCCCCCCCCCCACCCCCCCCCCCCCCCACCCCCCCCCCCCCCCACCCCCCCCCCCCCCCACCCCCCCCCCCCCCCACCCCCCCCCCCCCCCACCCCCCCCCCCCCCCACCCCCCCCCCCCCCCACCCCCCCCCCCCCCCACCCCCCCCCCCCCCCACCCCCCCCCCCCCCCACCCCCCCCCCCCCCCACCCCCCCCCCCCCCCACCCCCCCCCCCCCCCACCCCCCCCCCCCCCCACCCCCCCCCCCCCCCACCCCCCCCCCCCCCCACCCCCCCCCCCCCCCACCCCCCCCCCCCCCCACCCCCCCCCCCCCCCACCCCCCCCCCCCCCCACCCCCCCCCCCCCCCACCCCCCCCCCCCCCCACCCCCCCCCCCCCCCACCCCCCCCCCCCCCCACCCCCCCCCCCCCCCACCCCCCCCCCCCCCCACCCCCCCCCCCCCCCACCCCCCCCCCCCCCCACCCCCCCCCCCCCCCACCCCCCCCCCCCCCCACCCCCCCCCCCCCCCACCCCCCCCCCCCCCCACCCCCCCCCCCCCCCACCCCCCCCCCCCCCCACCCCCCCCCCCCCCCACCCCCCCCCCCCCCCACCCCCCCCCCCCCCCACCCCCCCCCCCCCCCACCCCCCCCCCCCCCCACCCCCCCCCCCCCCCACCCCCCCCCCCCCCCACCCCCCCCCCCCCCCACCCCCCCCCCCCCCCACCCCCCCCCCCCCCCACCCCCCCCCCCCCCCACCCCCCCCCCCCCCCACCCCCCCCCCCCCCCACCCCCCCCCCCCCCCACCCCCCCCCCCCCCCACCCCCCCCCCCCCCCACCCCCCCCCCCCCCCACCCCCCCCCCCCCCCACCCCCCCCCCCCCCCACCCCCCCCCCCCCCCACCCCCCCCCCCCCCCACCCCCCCC
The DNA here is from genome assembly GCF_021028975.2 of Sphaerodactylus townsendi. Lineage (NCBI taxonomy): Eukaryota > Metazoa > Chordata > Lepidosauria > Squamata > Sphaerodactylidae > Sphaerodactylus > Sphaerodactylus townsendi. The sequence continues at coordinate 16,378,846 of NC_059425.1, read as the reverse complement.
CCCCCCCACCCCCCCCCCCCCCCACCCCCCCCCCCCCCCACCCCCCCCCCCCCCCACCCCCCCCCCCCCCCACCCCCCCCCCCCCCCACCCCCCCCCCCCCCCACCCCCCCCCCCCCCCACCCCCCCCCCCCCCCACCCCCCCCCCCCCCCACCCCCCCCCCCCCCCACCCCCCCCCCCCCCCACCCCCCCCCCCCCCCACCCCCCCCCCCCCCCACCCCCCCCCCCCCCCACCCCCCCCCCCCCCCACCCCCCCCCCCCCCCACCCCCCCCCCCCCCCACCCCCCCCCCCCCCCACCCCCCCCCCCCCCCACCCCCCCCCCCCCCCACCCCCCCCCCCCCCCACCCCCCCCCCCCCCCACCCCCCCCCCCCCCCACCCCCCCCCCCCCCCACCCCCCCCCCCCCCCACCCCCCCCCCCCCCCACCCCCCCCCCCCCCCACCCCCCCCCCCCCCCACCCCCCCCCCCCCCCACCCCCCCCCCCCCCCACCCCCCCCCCCCCCCACCCCCCCCCCCCCCCACCCCCCCCCCCCCCCACCCCCCCCCCCCCCCACCCCCCCCCCCCCCCACCCCCCCCCCCCCCCACCCCCCCCCCCCCCCACCCCCCCCCCCCCCCACCCCCCCCCCCCCCCACCCCCCCCCCCCCCCACCCCCCCCCCCCCCCACCCCCCCCCCCCCCCACCCCCCCCCCCCCCCACCCCCCCCCCCCCCCACCCCCCCCCCCCCCCACCCCCCCCCCCCCCCACCCCCCCCCCCCCCCACCCCCCCCCCCCCCCACCCCCCCCCCCCCCCACCCCCCCCCCCCCCCACCCCCCCCCCCCCCCACCCCCCCCCCCCCCCACCCCCCCCCCCCCCCACCCCCCCCCCCCCCCACCCCCCCCCCCCCCCACCCCCCCCCCCCCCCACCCCCCCCCCCCCCCACCCCCCCCCCCCCCCACCCCCCCCCCCCCCCACCCCCCCCCCCCCCCACCCCCCCCCCCCCCCACCCCCCCCCCCCCCCACCCCCCCCCCCCCCCACCCCCCCCCCCCCCCACCCCCCCCCCCCCCCACCCCCCCCCCCCCCCACCCCCCCCCCCCCCCACCCCCCCCCCCCCCCACCCCCCCCCCCCCCCACCCCCCCCCCCCCCCACCCCCCCCCCCCCCCACCCCCCCCCCCCCCCACCCCCCCCCCCCCCCACCCCCCCCCCCCCCCACCCCCCCCCCCCCCCACCCCCCCCCCCCCCCACCCCCCCCCCCCCCCACCCCCCCCCCCCCCCACCCCCCCCCCCCCCCACCCCCCCCCCCCCCCACCCCCCCCCCCCCCCACCCCCCCCCCCCCCCACCCCCCCCCCCCCCCACCCCCCCCCCCCCCCACCCCCCCCCCCCCCCACCCCCCCCCCCCCCCACCCCCCCCCCCCCCCACCCCCCCCCCCCCCCACCCCCCCCCCCCCCCACCCCCCCCCCCCCCCACCCCCCCCCCCCCCCACCCCCCCCCCCCCCCACCCCCCCCCCCCCCCACCCCCCCCCCCCCCCACCCCCCCCCCCCCCCACCCCCCCCCCCCCCCACCCCCCCCCCCCCCCACCCCCCCCCCCCCCCACCCCCCCCCCCCCCCACCCCCCCCCCCCCCCACCCCCCCCCCCCCCCACCCCCCCCCCCCCCCACCCCCCCCCCCCCCCACCCCCCCCCCCCCCCACCCCCCCCCCCCCCCACCCCCCCCCCCCCCCACCCCCCCCCCCCCCCACCCCCCCCCCCCCCCACCCCCCCCCCCCCCCACCCCCCCCCCCCCCCACCCCCCCCCCCCCCCACCCCCCCCCCCCCCCACCCCCCCCCCCCCCCACCCCCCCCCCCCCCCACCCCCCCCCCCCCCCACCCCCCCCCCCCCCCACCCCCCCCCCCCCCCACCCCCCCCCCCCCCCACCCCCCCCCCCCCCCACCCCCCCCCCCCCCCACCCCCCCCCCCCCCCACCCCCCCCCCCCCCCACCCCCCCCCCCCCCCACCCCCCCCCCCCCCCACCCCCCCCCCCCCCCACCCCCCCCCCCCCCCACCCCCCCCCCCCCCCACCCCCCCCCCCCCCCACCCCCCCCCCCCCCCACCCCCCCCCCCCCCCACCCCCCCCCCCCCCCACCCCCCCCCCCCCCCACCCCCCCCCCCCCCCACCCCCCCCCCCCCCCACCCCCCCCCCCCCCCACCCCCCCCCCCCCCCACCCCCCCCCCCCCCCACCCCCCCCCCCCCCCACCCCCCCCCCCCCCCACCCCCCCCCCCCCCCACCCCCCCCCCCCCCCACCCCCCCCCCCCCCCACCCCCCCCCCCCCCCACCCCCCCCCCCCCCCACCCCCCCCCCCCCCCACCCCCCCCCCCCCCCACCCCCCCCCCCCCCCACCCCCCCCCCCCCCCACCCCCCCCCCCCCCCACCCCCCCCCCCCCCCACCCCCCCCCCCCCCCACCCCCCCCCCCCCCCACCCCCCCCCCCCCCCACCCCCCCCCCCCCCCACCCCCCCCCCCCCCCACCCCCCCCCCCCCCCACCCCCCCCCCCCCCCACCCCCCCCCCCCCCCACCCCCCCCCCCCCCCACCCCCCCCCCCCCCCACCCCCCCCCCCCCCCACCCCCCCCCCCCCCCACCCCCCCCCCCCCCCACCCCCCCCCCCCCCCACCCCCCCCCCCCCCCACCCCCCCCCCCCCCCACCCCCCCCCCCCCCCACCCCCCCCCCCCCCCACCCCCCCCCCCCCCCACCCCCCCCCCCCCCCACCCCCCCCCCCCCCCACCCCCCCCCCCCCCCACCCCCCCCCCCCCCCACCCCCCCCCCCCCCCACCCCCCCCCCCCCCCACCCCCCCCCCCCCCCACCCCCCCCCCCCCCCACCCCCCCCCCCCCCCACCCCCCCCCCCCCCCACCCCCCCCCCCCCCCACCCCCCCCCCCCCCCACCCCCCCCCCCCCCCACCCCCCCCCCCCCCCACCCCCCCCCCCCCCCACCCCCCCCCCCCCCCACCCCCCCCCCCCCCCACCCCCCCCCCCCCCCACCCCCCCCCCCCCCCACCCCCCCCCCCCCCCACCCCCCCCCCCCCCCACCCCCCCCCCCCCCCACCCCCCCCCCCCCCCACCCCCCCCCCCCCCCACCCCCCCCCCCCCCCACCCCCCCCCCCCCCCACCCCCCCCCCCCCCCACCCCCCCCCCCCCCCACCCCCCCCCCCCCCCACCCCCCCCCCCCCCCACCCCCCCCCCCCCCCACCCCCCCCCCCCCCCACCCCCCCCCCCCCCCACCCCCCCCCCCCCCCACCCCCCCCCCCCCCCACCCCCCCCCCCCCCCACCCCCCCCCCCCCCCACCCCCCCCCCCCCCCACCCCCCCCCCCCCCCACCCCCCCCCCCCCCCACCCCCCCCCCCCCCCACCCCCCCCCCCCCCCACCCCCCCCCCCCCCCACCCCCCCCCCCCCCCACCCCCCCCCCCCCCCACCCCCCCCCCCCCCCACCCCCCCCCCCCCCCACCCCCCCCCCCCCCCACCCCCCCCCCCCCCCACCCCCCCCCCCCCCCACCCCCCCCCCCCCCCACCCCCCCCCCCCCCCACCCCCCCCCCCCCCCACCCCCCCCCCCCCCCACCCCCCCCCCCCCCCACCCCCCCCCCCCCCCACCCCCCCCCCCCCCCACCCCCCCCCCCCCCCACCCCCCCCCCCCCCCACCCCCCCCCCCCCCCACCCCCCCCCCCCCCCACCCCCCCCCCCCCCCACCCCCCCCCCCCCCCACCCCCCCCCCCCCCCACCCCCCCCCCCCCCCACCCCCCCCCCCCCCCACCCCCCCCCCCCCCCACCCCCCCCCCCCCCCACCCCCCCCCCCCCCCACCCCCCCCCCCCCCCACCCCCCCCCCCCCCCACCCCCCCCCCCCCCCACCCCCCCCCCCCCCCACCCCCCCCCCCCCCCACCCCCCCCCCCCCCCACCCCCCCCCCCCCCCACCCCCCCCCCCCCCCACCCCCCCCCCCCCCCACCCCCCCCCCCCCCCACCCCCCCCCCCCCCCACCCCCCCCCCCCCCCACCCCCCCCCCCCCCCACCCCCCCCCCCCCCCACCCCCCCCCCCCCCCACCCCCCCCCCCCCCCACCCCCCCCCCCCCCCACCCCCCCCCCCCCCCACCCCCCCCCCCCCCCACCCCCCCCCCCCCCCACCCCCCCCCCCCCCCACCCCCCCCCCCCCCCACCCCCCCCCCCCCCCACCCCCCCCCCCCCCCACCCCCCCCCCCCCCCACCCCCCCCCCCCCCCACCCCCCCCCCCCCCCACCCCCCCCCCCCCCCACCCCCCCCCCCCCCCACCCCCCCCCCCCCCCACCCCCCCCCCCCCCCACCCCCCCCCCCCCCCACCCCCCCCCCCCCCCACCCCCCCCCCCCCCCACCCCCCCCCCCCCCCACCCCCCCCCCCCCCCACCCCCCCCCCCCCCCACCCCCCCCCCCCCCCACCCCCCCCCCCCCCCACCCCCCCCCCCCCCCACCCCCCCCCCCCCCCACCCCCCCCCCCCCCCACCCCCCCCCCCCCCCACCCCCCCCCCCCCCCACCCCCCCCCCCCCCCACCCCCCCCCCCCCCCACCCCCCCCCCCCCCCACCCCCCCCCCCCCCCACCCCCCCCCCCCCCCACCCCCCCCCCCCCCCACCCCCCCCCCCCCCCACCCCCCCCCCCCCCCACCCCCCCCCCCCCCCACCCCCCCCCCCCCCCACCCCCCCCCCCCCCCACCCCCCCCCCCCCCCACCCCCCCCCCCCCCCACCCCCCCCCCCCCCCACCCCCCCCCCCCCCCACCCCCCCCCCCCCCCACCCCCCCCCCCCCCCACCCCCCCCCCCCCCCACCCCCCCCCCCCCCCACCCCCCCCCCCCCCCACCCCCCCCCCCCCCCACCCCCCCCCCCCCCCACCCCCCCCCCCCCCCACCCCCCCCCCCCCCCACCCCCCCCCCCCCCCACCCCCCCCCCCCCCCACCCCCCCCCCCCCCCACCCCCCCCCCCCCCCACCCCCCCCCCCCCCCACCCCCCCCCCCCCCCACCCCCCCCCCCCCCCACCCCCCCCCCCCCCCACCCCCCCCCCCCCCCACCCCCCCCCCCCCCCACCCCCCCCCCCCCCCACCCCCCCCCCCCCCCACCCCCCCCCCCCCCCACCCCCCCCCCCCCCCACCCCCCCCCCCCCCCACCCCCCCCCCCCCCCACCCCCCCCCCCCCCCACCCCCCCCCCCCCCCACCCCCCCCCCCCCCCACCCCCCCCCCCCCCCACCCCCCCCCCCCCCCACCCCCCCCCCCCCCCACCCCCCCCCCCCCCCACCCCCCCCCCCCCCCACCCCCCCCCCCCCCCACCCCCCCCCCCCCCCACCCCCCCCCCCCCCCACCCCCCCCCCCCCCCACCCCCCCCCCCCCCCACCCCCCCCCCCCCCCACCCCCCCCCCCCCCCACCCCCCCCCCCCCCCACCCCCCCCCCCCCCCACCCCCCCCCCCCCCCACCCCCCCCCCCCCCCACCCCCCCCCCCCCCCACCCCCCCCCCCCCCCACCCCCCCCCCCCCCCACCCCCCCCCCCCCCCACCCCCCCCCCCCCCCACCCCCCCCCCCCCCCACCCCCCCCCCCCCCCACCCCCCCCCCCCCCCACCCCCCCCCCCCCCCACCCCCCCCCCCCCCCACCCCCCCCCCCCCCCACCCCCCCCCCCCCCCACCCCCCCCCCCCCCCACCCCCCCCCCCCCCCACCCCCCCCCCCCCCCACCCCCCCCCCCCCCCACCCCCCCCCCCCCCCACCCCCCCCCCCCCCCACCCCCCCCCCCCCCCACCCCCCCCCCCCCCCACCCCCCCCCCCCCCCACCCCCCCCCCCCCCCACCCCCCCCCCCCCCCACCCCCCCCCCCCCCCACCCCCCCCCCCCCCCACCCCCCCCCCCCCCCACCCCCCCCCCCCCCCACCCCCCCCCCCCCCCACCCCCCCCCCCCCCCACCCCCCCCCCCCCCCACCCCCCCCCCCCCCCACCCCCCCCCCCCCCCACCCCCCCCCCCCCCCACCCCCCCCCCCCCCCACCCCCCCCCCCCCCCACCCCCCCCCCCCCCCACCCCCCCCCCCCCCCACCCCCCCCCCCCCCCACCCCCCCCCCCCCCCACCCCCCCCCCCCCCCACCCCCCCCCCCCCCCACCCCCCCCCCCCCCCACCCCCCCCCCCCCCCACCCCCCCCCCCCCCCACCCCCCCCCCCCCCCACCCCCCCCCCCCCCCACCCCCCCCCCCCCCCACCCCCCCCCCCCCCCACCCCCCCCCCCCCCCACCCCCCCCCCCCCCCACCCCCCCCCCCCCCCACCCCCCCCCCCCCCCACCCCCCCCCCCCCCCACCCCCCCCCCCCCCCACCCCCCCCCCCCCCCACCCCCCCCCCCCCCCACCCCCCCCCCCCCCCACCCCCCCCCCCCCCCACCCCCCCCCCCCCCCACCCCCCCCCCCCCCCACCCCCCCCCCCCCCCACCCCCCCCCCCCCCCACCCCCCCCCCCCCCCACCCCCCCCCCCCCCCACCCCCCCCCCCCCCCACCCCCCCCCCCCCCCACCCCCCCCCCCCCCCACCCCCCCCCCCCCCCACCCCCCCCCCCCCCCACCCCCCCCCCCCCCCACCCCCCCCCCCCCCCACCCCCCCCCCCCCCCACCCCCCCCCCCCCCCACCCCCCCCCCCCCCCACCCCCCCCCCCCCCCACCCCCCCCCCCCCCCACCCCCCCCCCCCCCCACCCCCCCCCCCCCCCACCCCCCCCCCCCCCCACCCCCCCCCCCCCCCACCCCCCCCCCCCCCCACCCCCCCCCCCCCCCACCCCCCCCCCCCCCCACCCCCCCCCCCCCCCACCCCCCCCCCCCCCCACCCCCCCCCCCCCCCACCCCCCCCCCCCCCCACCCCCCCCCCCCCCCACCCCCCCCCCCCCCCACCCCCCCCCCCCCCCACCCCCCCCCCCCCCCACCCCCCCCCCCCCCCACCCCCCCCCCCCCCCACCCCCCCCCCCCCCCACCCCCCCCCCCCCCCACCCCCCCCCCCCCCCACCCCCCCCCCCCCCCACCCCCCCCCCCCCCCACCCCCCCCCCCCCCCACCCCCCCCCCCCCCCACCCCCCCCCCCCCCCACCCCCCCCCCCCCCCACCCCCCCCCCCCCCCACCCCCCCCCCCCCCCACCCCCCCCCCCCCCCACCCCCCCCCCCCCCCACCCCCCCCCCCCCCCACCCCCCCCCCCCCCCACCCCCCCCCCCCCCCACCCCCCCCCCCCCCCACCCCCCCCCCCCCCCACCCCCCCCCCCCCCCACCCCCCCCCCCCCCCACCCCCCCCCCCCCCCACCCCCCCCCCCCCCCACCCCCCCCCCCCCCCACCCCCCCCCCCCCCCACCCCCCCCCCCCCCCACCCCCCCCCCCCCCCACCCCCCCCCCCCCCCACCCCCCCCCCCCCCCACCCCCCCCCCCCCCCACCCCCCCCCCCCCCCACCCCCCCCCCCCCCCACCCCCCCCCCCCCCCACCCCCCCCCCCCCCCACCCCCCCCCCCCCCCACCCCCCCCCCCCCCCACCCCCCCCCCCCCCCACCCCCCCCCCCCCCCACCCCCCCCCCCCCCCACCCCCCCCCCCCCCCACCCCCCCCCCCCCCCACCCCCCCCCCCCCCCACCCCCCCCCCCCCCTTTTGCTCCCCCCCCCCCCCCCCCATGCCCCCCCCCAACCCCCCCCCCCCCCCCCCCCCCCCCCCCGCCGCCCCCCCCCCCCCCCCCCCCCCCCCCCCCCCGCCCCCCCCCCCCCCCAACCCCCCCCCCCCCCACCCCCCCCGCCCCCCCCCCCCCCCGTCCCCCCCAACCCCCCCCCCCCCCCCACCCCCCCCCCCCCCCACCCCCCCCCCCCCCCCCCCCCCTCCCCCCCCCCACCCCCGCCCCCCCACCCCCCCCCCCCCCCACCATCCCCTGCCAGCATCATGCTGGCAGGGGATGATGGGAACTGTAGTCCATAACATCTGGAGGGCCGCGAGTTTGACACCTATGGAATAGAATAAAGTTGGAAGAGACCTCAAGGACCATCAAGTTCCGGATGCCCCTGCGCTGCGTGCTATTTCATCTTCAGCACGCCTCATATAACATCTATTTAGCACTGTCTCTCCCGTCCCAGCCTTGGGACCGGGCGCCACCATTATAGAATAGAATAGAATAGAATAGAATAGAATAGAATAGAATAGAATAGAATCTTTATTGGCCAAGTGTGATTGGGCACACAAGGAATTTGTCTCCGGTGCATATGCTCTCAGTGTCATTTGAGAGCATTCCACCGAGGCAGCCCTCGTCGGCGCCATCTTCTGTTTCCATTATTGCACTATTGTTGCATTGTATGTGTAATGCTGCTATGTTTTATGCTTTTATAGAGTCTTTAGTATATTTTAAACTGTTTCTGGCACTCCCCCCCCCCCCCACACACACACTTTTCACAAATTTTCCTAGACCTGCTTGTATATGCACCTTTTTGAAAAAACACTCCAATGGGAGCTAATAGGAAATGGGGGCTACACATTTGAGGGTCCATAACTTTGGCCCCGATGAACCAAACTCTACCAAAGCTGGTTGGTATCATTAGCAGAGTCTCCTACTGATACCACCCAGGTTTTGTGAAGTTTGGTCCATGGGATCCAAAGCTATGGACTTCCAAAAGGGGTGCCCCCATCATTTCCAATGGGAGATAATAGGAGATGGGGCTACACATTTGAGGGTCCATAACTTTGGACCCCATGACCCAAACTTCACCAAACCTGGGTGGTATCATCAGAAGTGTCTCCTAAAGATACTCTGAAATTTTGGTGCTGCTAGCTTAACAATTGCACCCCTGACAGCAGGCAACCCTCCAAGGGGCAGGCCTAGACGTCTTCACTAGAAACATGCTGCACTGAGGATGTTGGAACCTGGATGAAAAGGTGCCGATTCTTTTGAAACTTGGTTGTATCTAAATTAAATTTTCAGTGGGAATTCGGCCCATGACAACTGATCTCCAGGTCATAGACATCAGTTCATAGAGTTGCCAACTCCAGGTTGGGAACTACATGGAGATTTTGGGGGTAGAGCCTGAGGAAGGTGGGGTTTGGGGCGGGGCTTAAATGGGTTATCATGCCATCCAGTCCACCTTCCAAAGTGGCTATTTCTTCTAGTCTCGACCAAAGGGAAAATCCCAAAAATCACTACACTATAGCTAACAACATAACACGGGACACTTACGCTGTATGCTTATACACGTGTATTTAATAAAGTGCAACGTCTAAACATCCAAAGGGCATAATCATAATGCTGCACAAACGTGTTAGGAAACACTGTCAAAGTCCAGATCACAAACTGGTCAATCAGCTATACTCTGTCCCACTGAAAGATAAAAATGTGGTTCTGCATTGTTCGGAGGCAGTGAAAGCAGTGTGATTCGGCAGTAACAAACAAAACCCAATATTAAAATGGCCGCTGCAAATAAAACCACCTGTATCTCTGGAATTCCTTGGGCTGTTACAGTGGTTTTAACTGTATGCTGCTCAGTGATCTCTGAGGATTCTCCCCCACTAATGGGTTGGTTGTTTTTTAAATTCAGACCCCCTGATTTTTCCAAAATGGCCACCACAGATAAAAATGCCGGCACCTCTAGAATCCCTTGGCCTACCACCGCGGTTTTAACTGCATTCTTCTTGGGGTCACCTAAGGATTCTTCTCCGCCCATCAGTTTTTCAAAACGCAAACCTTCCAATTCCATCATTATTTCCTGATTCCCTGAGATGGCTACCACCTCCTTTCAACACAAACACCACAAACCTTTGCAGGAAGTGCCTGCAAATGAATTCAACCTTGAGGTCCTGTCTCTCCGTGAGACAAGGTATATGTGAGGGATGGCACCTAGTGATTAAGGAGCACTCCTAATTCCAGGACAAGGCCATGTAAATGTAGGCCTGAATAATTGAAGGGTAGCCCTGTCAATGTAACTGCTTTAAGATATATGTATCCTGCCTGATAGCGGTAACCATTCCGTTAATGGAACATCCCTGCTTTGTTCATACTTTCATCCTTATCCAAACAAGGTTTATCCCTAACACCTTCTACTCCCATGGGAAGTGGAGTATTTCCATTGCTCTGTGGGGGCAGATGGCCAGGTGGCATTATCCAGAGGTGGGATCCAGCAGGTTCTCACAGGTTCCCGAGAGTAGGTTACTAATTATTTGTGTGAGCCGAGAGGGGGTTACTAATTGGTGATTTTGCCACGTGATTTTTGCCTGAGTTACGCCCCTCCTCTCAGCAGTAGCGCGCAGAATTTGAAGCAGTCTAGCAGGAGGTGCAATCAAGCGCAAGTGGCGGTTCTTTGCCTGCGTGCATTCGCTTCCCCCCCAAGGACTTCCACAGCGCGAGTTTGCCGCTGCGCCTCCTTGCCACAGCCCTGCCCAGGAAATTCGCCCCGCCTCTGGAATGCTCTCGCCATTCCTATTTCATGCCCTGCCTTAGCCCCATACATGCCAAGCCACAGTTTGAATCCCACCACCATGGGAACCTGTTACTAAAATTTTTGGATCCCACCACTGGCATTATCCCCATCTTTCGCAGACCTTGGGGCCTTCCAGGCTCCGCTGTAAGTCTTTCTCACATTCTTTGGGAAAACGGGAGGGGGGATTTCAGTTCTAATAAAGAGGGATGCAAAAGCCAGGTTTGGCAGAACTGTTTTTTTGCGAGCCGGGTGCTACGTTACCTTTTCAATAAACGCTACTGATCAGCAATCTAGAGCCTGTTTATTGCCTCAAGGATCGAGACCTAACAGTCTAGTGTTCTACAAGTTAGTCATAATCCTTACAGGTATCAGTCCAGAGAGTCCAAAGATAAAGTATGTATTCCAAATGAGGAATTCCCAGTCAGGCCAAGTGTCCAGATACAATCCTGTTTCACAGACGGTCGATAATCCTACTTCATCAGCAATAAGTATGCTGCTGTCATGCCCATCGCTTACATAGGATGGCCATCCTCCAAAGATTTTTCTCCTATTCAGGTAGCTTCAGTAAAGAGATGTGTTTCTTAGCGAGTTGGCAGCTCCAGCAGCTGTGATGATGCTCCAATTGGCACCATTTTTTTTTCAAATTTGTCACATGGAGATCAGGTGTAATAGCGGGAGATCACTGGCCGCCTGGAGACTGGCAACACTGTCAATTCCCTTGTAGAAAGCAGCAACTTTAGAGGGCGGACTCTACAGTATATCGTAGATTCTAGAACCGTGGTGACAAACCTTTGGCACTCCAGATGTTATGGACTACAATTCTCATCAGCCCCTGCCAGCACGGCCAATTGGCCCTGCTGGCAGGGGCTGATGGGAATTGTAGTCCATAACATCTGGAGTGCCAAAGGTTTCTGTTCTAGAACTCCACCACTGTTCTAGAAGAACCTCCTCCTCACGATTCTACCTTCACAGGCACCCCTCCCAAATGTCCACGAATTTCACAGGCTGGAGTTGAAAACGCTACATGCAGGTGGTCAGGAATGGAGGTGAGATAAGGAAACTGGTGGTGACCACAAAGGAAGGAGTGGCCACTTTCTGAATCTAGAGACACCCAAAACTTTGAATCAGTCCTGCTCATGAGACCTGAAAAAGAAGAAGAGGAGGAGGAGGGGGAGGAAGAGGAGGAGGGGGAGTTTGAATGTATACTCCCCTTGATCTCCTGTAAGGAGACTCAAAGGGACTTACAATCTCCTTTCCCTTCCCCCTCCTAAAAACAAACACCCTGTGAGGTGGGTGGGGCTGAGAGAGCTCCGAAGAACTGTGACCAGCCCATGGTCACCCAGCTGGCGTGTGTTAGAGTGCACAAGCTAATGTAGTTCACCAGGTAAGCCTCCACGGCTCAAGTCTCAGAGTGGGGAATCAAACCCCGTTCTCCAGATGAGAATGCACCTGCTCTTAACCGCTACACCACGCTGGCTGGAATAATTTGGGGTGTTGCTTCTGGCCTTCTACCCTTCACGCCATTCTAAATACTTCATCCATTAATAGGTTTCCTAAGTTCCCGCTGGGGCTGCGGGATCCTTGCCCCGCAGCAGGCCCTCCCTCCACTATTTAGCGAGGCAGAAGAAGACAAACAAAAGTGGGGGGGGGGACCAGCATCCTGACAAGATGATGTCACTTCCACGAAAAGCAGATATGACATAAGTGCACTGCCATGGATGCTCTAGCATTCAGATAAACTCTATGGTTTAACCGGCTGAGTTTTGTCAAAATGCTAGTGCTCCAGGCAATGCACTGACATTACTTCCTGTTGCATGGGAAATGACATCAGCACATTGCCAGCCATGTTATTACATTTGTCACCAGTGGGGGCCTCTGGTGCTTTTGTGAGTCTCCCACCAGTTGCCAGCTTTGTGTCGGCAACACTGTCCACGTGATAGTTGCTGACCAGGGCGAACATCTCAATTCTCTGCCTTGTCTCCTCTATTTTTAGGGCCAGGATCTACGCCTGGACATTTCAAAGTTGGAGGATCTGCTACTTGACTATGAGCTAAATTACTCTGACTACTACATCCCTGAAGACCTTCCTGAAGCATGCCACAGCCGTTACTGCTCTGTCTTCGGTGACCACGTCCCAGGATTCATGCTGGCCCTGAGCATCCTCGGCTTATTGAGCAACATAGCCCTCGGCACGGCCCTGGCCGCGTACCCGCACCTCTGGGATCAACAGCACCCGGGCAAAGCCATTCTCTCCTTAGTGACAATTGCCAGTGGCAGCTTTGCGGCCATCTTGTTGGCGTTCGCAGTGGGCTGGGGAGCTGGGGGCATCTTCTGCAAGGTGGCTCATGCGCTGCAGTACGGGAGTCTCTTTGCTCAGGGGCTCTTGGTGGCCAGGAGCTCCTGTCTGCTCTGGGGTCTCCCCAGCTGCGTGTTTCTCGTAGCGCTCTGGGCAGTGGGGTTCCTGCTATCAGTTCCCACAGCCATGATCAGTGTTTTGGGTGATGGTAACTGGGCCATTTGCACCCTGAGACCACAAGCCAAGCTGGACCCGTGGTACATAATCCACGTTACCCTCTGCGTGGCTGATTTTCTTATCCTCCCTATGCTAATGGGCTTGGCTAAGGTGACTTCCAAGTGGCGTAAATGCAGCTGCCACCTGCGCATCGGCCTGACCTGGCTTTTTTACCTCTTCTGGGCACCATATGGGGTGGCCATGATCCTGAAGATACTTGTTCAGGAAGAGCTGCTTCGCCCTAGCTGCCCTTTCCAGGAGGCTCTCGACTTCTTCTTTGGGCTGTCGGTGGGACTGGGCATGCTCCATTGTGTCCTATGCCCACTGACCAACTTGGGGGCTGCCATACGTCACCAAAAAACAACTCAACCAGACAATTGCTAAACAGGCACTTTTTCCACATCAAAATAAAACATTTTTGAAGCAGGAAATAAAACATTTCCTCCGAGGAGTTCCACAACGTTGATCAGCCCAAAAATATTTGAAGTCCAGCCTGAAAATACATCCTCAATTTAAACGCATCCTTGATTTTAGGAATGCTTTTGTTGAAATGTTTTCAAAATGTTTTGGCTTGTGGTGCGCATCTCTTTAAAACATTTTCTACACCTCTCTGCAGTCCCCAAACTTTCTCCTGGGGGCCATTTTCTGAGATCGCTCCTTCGTCTCACCTGTTTATTTTCATCAGGGTTCTTTTTTTAATTTTGGGGGTGATATCTTTGAAGCTTCAAGGGCACGACCTATGAAGAATCGCAGCTTGAGGCTTTGAAGCGTCATTCACGGAAAAGTGGAGGGAAAAGGAACAAGGACAAAATGGCGGCTAGGAATCATTTTGAGGGAGTGAGTGCAAACCAAAGGAGGGAGGGGATCGAAAATGTTTTGCAAATGTTTTCACTGACTTGTGCAAAAAAAGACAGGAACCTACATCCCACAAGCATACTGCTATGATCACTGGGAATTTGTGTTCATTTCATATCTTCCTGTTTCTGAAATGACATCTCCGAGTCTTCTCGGATCTAGCGAATGCAAAGAGTAGCATGGAGTGGCCAAAAGGGGTCTTTAGAGAGCAGGGGATGGGTTCCACTTTGGAGCGTTTCCTTACCATGAACATAGGAAAATACCTTCTAGTGAGACCCCTTCCGCACATGCAGAATAATGCACTTTTGATCCACTTTCAATGCACTTTGCAGCTGGATTTTACTGTGTGGAATAGCAAGATCCATTTGCAAACAATTGTGAAAGTGGATTGAAAACGCATTATTCTGCATGTGTGGAAGGGGCCTGAGTCAGACCCTTGACCTATCAAGCTCATTCTTGTCTGCCTGGTCCGGCATTGGCTCTCTGAGTATCACCTGCTGCGTGATATATTTAACTGGAGATGCTGGGGACAGAACCTGGGAAATTCTGAGCCAGATGAGAAGCCTCTCCCACCTCATCCCTGATGTGCTAATTTTTGAATCGCCAAGTGTTGGTTTTTTATACACAGGGGAGGAAGGCATTCAAAAGTTGCATGCCTCCACATGTAGCCCGACCCAGTGTGATGCCCGTTTCACCATCCCATTCTGCCACAGGTGAAGTTGGCATTCATGAATAAATAAATAAAATATGTAACACATTTGAGAGGGTCAATGTCAAGGAACTAACACTGCAATGAACATTGAGAATGAGGAATTGAGAATAAAACTGCAAAGATTGTCATGCCCTTATATAAAGCCGTGGTGCGACCACACTTGGAGTACTGGGTTCAGTTCTGGTCGCCACATCTCAAAAAGGATATTGAAGAGATCAAAAAAGTGCAGAGAAGGGCAACGAGGATGATTGAGGGATTGGAGCACCTTCCTTATGAGGAGAGGCTGCAGCGTTTGGGACTCTTCAGTTTGGAGAGGAGACGTCTGAGGCAGGATATGATTGAAGTCTATAAAATTATGCATGGGGTAGAAAATGTTGACAGAGAGATATTTTTCTCTCTTTCTCACAATACTAGAACCAGGGGGCATCCACTGAAAATGCTGGGGCTTGTAGTCTATAAACATCTGGAGTGCCATAGGTGCGCCACCACTGGCCTATAGGGACATGGGGTCACCCACGTCCCTGGGCGCAAGCCTTTTGGCCAGGCCCCCCTCACATGACCAAATGGTGTGCCCCCCAGCCACCGGCCACCAAGCCCTGCCCCCCACCAGTCTGCAGGTAGGCGGGGGCGAGACTCAGCAGCAAGGCAGCCACGGCACCCACCTGGGCTGCCCTCTGCTGCCAAGCCCCTCCCCTGACTTCTGTGCAGGCCATGCTGGCAGGGGCTGATGGGAATTGTAGTCCATGCAGACCTCTGGAGTAGACAATACTGACTTTGAGGGTCTCAGGGTCTGATTCGGTATAAGGCAGCCTCGGGTGTTCATATGTATGACTTTTCCGCCATGTGGCTCAGTACTGCTGGCAGCAGCTCTCCTGTGTCTCAGGCAGAGACGGATCTTCCCAGCACCTACTGTGTGAAAGTTCTTTAACTGGAGACCGGTTCACTGCATGCAAAGCAAATGTTCTGTTTACAACCCCCTCCCTCCTTGCCAACGTGTCAATTTCTGTTCCAGGCAAAAGGAACGGAGCAAGAGGCTGGCTAGCCTGTGCTCCCTACTGTTGTCCGTAATGGACTGAGCAATTCTGCCACCGTCCAGTGAACAGCAGTATCTCCCAGGGTGGTTTCCTGTTGTGCCTTGAGTCTGAAGGCCTACGGAGGTGGGGAGGGAAGAGATCCCCGCTTGGGCCGGAGTTTCTGAGCTGTTCAGCCGAACCAGGTGGCTGCTTCCCAGCACATTTTTCGGCCTCTCAGCTCCCGGTGCCCACAGAGCTGGCGGCCAGCCCTGGCAACACAGGATGGCTGCAATTATGGCCTGGAGAGATGTTTCAGGAGCGGGGCCAAAGGACGGCCAAGCCAGGTGTCCTTTTCAGACAGAGACCACAAACAGCCTCTAAAAGCCCTCTCGGTAGGCTAAGAGGATTTCCCCTCCTGCTGCTCCTTTATCGCATTGTAAGTGCGAGCATGGTCCGGCGTTCTCTTCCAGTTTAAACGAGCAGAATTGCTAGAATTAATCCCGGAGTTGGAGCATGCACCATTGACTGCCGTTGTCAATTCCTTCAGCTTGCTTGCGTCTCAGCTCACGCCGTCCTGCAGGCGACTGTTTCCAGGCGCTGGGGGTTATCGGTCCTCCAGATGGTGCAAAAAACACAAGCCAGGCAAATGTTCAACCACACTTGAGATCTGGATGCCCAGAAACACGGCTTCTAGACCCTTTCTGTACAAATCTCCTAAAACATTTGTAAAATGTTTTCAATTCCTCCCTTTTGTCTACACAAAAGGAGCAGCAGTGGCGTGGTGGTTAGGAGCAGGTGCATTCTAATCTGGAGGAACTGGGTTTGATCCCCTGCTCTGCCGCCTGAACTGTGGAGGCATATATAGGGAATTTAGATTAGCCTGTGCAACACATGCTAGCTGGGTGACCTTGGGCTAGTCACAGTTCTTCGGAGCTCTCTCAGCCCCACCCACCTCACAGGGTGTTTGTACTCTAATCTGGAGGAACTGGGTTTGATTGGAATCTACCTGCTCTTAACTCTACACCATACTGAGTGGGGACTCTTCAGAGGTGGGATCCAGCAGGTTCTCACAGGTTCCCGAGAGTAGGTTACTAATTATTTGTGTGTGCCGAGAGGGGGTTACTAATTGGTGATTTTGCCACACGATTTTTGCCTTAGTTATGTCCCGCCTCTCAGCAGTAGCGTGCAGAATCCTTTGGAAGGCCAGCTCCTTAGCAGGGGAGGTGCAACCAGGTGCGCAAGTGGCAGCTCCGCGCTCTGTAAAGTGCGTTCAAGCTCTCCGCCTGAAGCGATCATGCTTTAGCTGCTGCTGCCCTTGCCACAGCTCCACCCAGGAATGCCCCGCCCCTGAATGCCCGGCCACGCCCCCGTTGTGCCCCGCCCAGCCCCATTGGCGCTACGCCACAGTTTGAATCCCACCACCATGGGAACCTGTTACTAAAATTTTTGGATCCCACCACTGGGGCTCTTCCTGTGCCCACTGCAAGGAGCCTCTGGGGTTTGAGCCCCTCCCACCCCTCCCCCTGGTTACGCATCTTAGGCAGAGTGTATGTATGGTGATAGCCCCAAATATCTTTCTCCTGGAGAAAACAGCTACTTTGGGAGGGGAGACTCCATCTCCACTTAAGACCCTCCCCAGGTTCCAGCCCAAATCTCCAGGTATTTCCCAGGTAAGAGTTGGCAACCTCAGTGCTGGAATTTTGAACAGGGCCATATGGCCCTGCCCAGGGGGCCGTTCCAACCCCGAGTGGGGGGAGGGGGGAACGTGCAGTTGCATCAGCAGTGTTTACCAACCTTTTCGATGTCATGGTACCCTTGACCTCACTCTTCATATCTCACGGTACCCCTGTCATCCTCCCCCCCCACCTTCCCCTCCCAATGCCCCTGCTTGCACCACCCCCCACCTTCCCCTCCCAGGGTGAAGGGAAGAACTGGGGGGGGGGGGTAGGAAATGGCGGCTGACCTTGTGGCAGGCCCCTGCCCTCAGCCAGCTCCATGTCCTTGCTGGCGCCGGCAGGAGACACCACAAAAGTGAGGGGGGGGTTAAGTGCATTGCCAGCTGCACCTACCTCCTGGGACATGCTTCGACGATCGTACCACAGGGTACCACGGAACCCTGGTTGAAAATCACTGCATCAGAGGAAGAGTTCTACAGCTCACCCTGCCCTGAGGATAAAAAAATCCCAGATGGTTGCTCTTAAAAGAGTCGCAGTCAGCAAATGGGACTGGAACGGAGCAGTAAGGGGTTGGCTGATGGCCATTGGACACAAGGGTCTCATTGGATACTTGCCTGGAAGCTCTCTTGCCTAGCCACAGATCATAAATATAGATGAAAGTTCCCTGTCTGAAGTGCCGGTTTTATGTCCTAATTTTTTACTTGTGGCTCAGGGGTCCGGTTGCTAGGCAGTGCAGGAACGTTGTGCGCCAGCAAGGCCTAGAGCTACCCTGTGTCATTTATAGCTTTTTTTTTTCACCAGAAGTAATGAATTGCTGCATTTCAATGCTGCAGAATTTGGTTGTTTTTTTAATTCTCACAATGCCATTTGAAGCGGGGGCAGGCAATGGGAGCACTCTTCTGCCCCCACCGGGGAAAAGGGACCCCTACTAAGGGGGCATTTGATGATAATGTGGTGGTAGAGGATTACAGAAGAAAAAGAGTTTGGATTTATACTCCCCTTTCTCTCCTGCAAGGAGGCTCAAAGGGGATTTCCTTTCCTCTTCCCACAACAGACAGCTTGCTGAGGCCAACTTGCTGATGATCCCTGGCCCCTCTGTGATGCGGCTGGCCTCTACCCCAGCCAGGGCTTTTACGGCCCTGGCCCCTGCCCGGTGGAACACACTTCCATCAGCGGTGTGGGCCCTGCAGGATCTTAGTGATTTCCGCAGGGCCTGCAAGACCGAATTGTTCCACCAGGCTTTTGTGGAGGCCAGCCGCAGATTGGATGTCCCTGTGTTGCGTGCTGTACCATCATTGGCACTACCGGTGTGACATCTTTCGGTATTGTGTGTCCCCTCCCGGCCTTGGGACCGGGAGCCGTCATTAGTATTATTAATATTGTCTTTACTGGGTTTTAGAGTGCTGCTTATTCTGAATTATGTATTTTAATTATTTACCACTTATTTATTGTGCACATTGTTTTAGTTGTGGTTTTGTTGTACACTGCCCTTTGGGGGTGGGCGGTTTATCAAATTCAATTAATAATAATAATAATAATAATAACAACAACAACAACAACAACAACAACAACAACAACCATCATCATCATCATCATCATAATACTAAAAGAAAGTGTGGATAGTTGATGTTGCAATTCCTGGTGACAGCAGAATTGATAAGAAGCAACTGGAAAACTTACACGATACGAGGATTTAAGGATTGAACTACAAAGACTCTGGCACAAACCAGTAAAAGTGGTCCCAGTGGTGATCGGCACACTGGGTGCAGTGCCTAAAGACCTTGGACGGCACTTAAAAACAATAGGCGCTGACAAAATCACCATATGTCAGCTGCAAAAGGCCGCCCTACTCGGCTCTGCACGCATTATTTGTCGATACATCACACAGTCCTAGATGCTTGGGAAGTGTCCGAAGTGTGATGTAATACAAAATCCAGCATATTGATCTTGTTTGCTTTGTATAACTGTTTTTGTATAATAATAATAATAATAATAATAATAATAATAATAATAATAATAATAATAATAATAATAATAATAATAATAGGTGGGGCTGAGAGAGTTCTGAGAGAACCCGGACTAGCCCAAGATCACCCAGCAGGAAGGAGTGGGGGAACAAATCTGGCTCACCAGATAAGAGTTTGCCGCTCACGTGGAGGAGAGGGAAATCACACCCAGTTCTCTACATTATAGTTGTCCAGATTAAATTGTAAGAAACAGTGGAACACAGTATTCATTTGTTAGGCACAAGTTCCTTTCCTGCATGGGGTATCTGTCCCAAGCTCAATGCTATTTGGAAGTGGGAGGGGGCTCCTATGTTCCCAGAGCATTGTGGTGCAACCGTGCACCTCTTGGGCCCCTTCCGCACATGCAGAAAATGCACTTTCAATCCACTTTCAATCCACTTTGAAGCTGGATTTCACTGTGCGGGATAGGTAAATCCACTTGCAAACAATTGTGAAAGTGGATTGAACGTGCATTATTCTGCATTTGCGGAAGGCGCGTTTCTCTGGCTTTTCTCTGATCCTCTCCAAAACCTCTTTGCTGTGAGGAGATTTCACAGCAAAGCCTGGAAGGTTGCCATGTCGATGGGAAAGTTTGGATTTTTCCTGCCCCTGGCCCCCTGTGGGCTAGTCTTACCCCACTAGAGGAGGTTGTTTATTTTTAATTCGAAATTGAATATCGGTCAGGCTGCGAGATTGTGACTGGCCCAAAGTCACTCAGCAAGAAGAAGAGTTTGGATTTATATCCCCCTTTCTCTCCTGCAGGAGATTCACAGGGGCTGACAATCTCCTTGCCCTTCCCCCCTCACAACAAACACCCTGTGAGGTAGGTGGGGCTGAGAGAGCTCCGAGAAGCTGTGACTAGCCCAAGGTCACCCAGCTGGCGTGTGTGGGAGTGCACAGGCTAATCTGAATTCCCCAGATAAGCCTCCACATCTCAGGCGGCAGAACTGGGAATCAAACCAGGTTCCTCCAGATTAGATACACGAGCTCTTAACCTCCTACGCCACTGCTGCTCCTACGCCACTCCTGTCAAGATTACATGACAGAACGGAGATTTGAATGAGATTCTCTCAGATCCTCGTCCCATATTCTAACCCATAGGTAACAAACTTGCAGCCCTCCAGATGTTATGGACTACAGTTCCCATCACCCCCTGCCAGCATCATGCTGGCAGGGGATGATGGGAACTGTAGTCCATAACATCTGGAGGGGCGCGAGTTTGACATCGGTGTTCTAACCAATCCCCCCACTCTGGCCGAGGCTCAGGTAGCTGCCGAATCTGGTCTAAAAACATGCGCTGATTTTGTGTTCCACAAATGTCTTAAAACCCAGAGATAAAACAGCCAGTAAAATGAATAAATTGGGGAGGAAAAAAAAGTTGCCCGAGAAC
The DNA here is from genome assembly GCF_021028975.2 of Sphaerodactylus townsendi. Taxonomy (NCBI): domain Eukaryota; kingdom Metazoa; phylum Chordata; class Lepidosauria; order Squamata; family Sphaerodactylidae; genus Sphaerodactylus; species Sphaerodactylus townsendi. Next base: position 16,358,257 of record NC_059425.1, on the reverse strand, counting down.
TGAAACATACTCATCTAATCCGTACACATTTGTTTCCATCCCAGGATGCTTTAAATGAAATTTGAAGTCAATTTGGAGATTTCTGGCTTGAACAACCCCCTTGGGGAATTTCAGGGAAAGCATTTAGTAATCTGAGAGTGCGTTAGTTGCTATGAAGTGCCCCCGAGCATCAAATGCACGCCCTGCATCATGGTGGAGCCACAGTGACAAATGGCAGCCTTTCCCCTCGATTAAAGACTCGTCCGTGCCTAGGAGTCGCTGTCTCTTACGCCCTTTAGCAGGAAACAGGAAACACCAGCTCCAGACATAGAAACATAGACTCATGGGGGGGGGGGACCTGCAAATTATCAAGTGCCCCAAGCAAGCTAAAAGGAATACGATTAGAGATGAATGAATCTCTCTGAAGAGCCAGGGTGGTGTAGTAGTAAAGGGCCATTAATCTGGAGCACCAGGTTTGATTCCCTTTTCTTCCACATTTGGGGACGACTCTAATTCGGAGAACCGGATTCAATTCCCCACTCCTCCGCATGAACAGCTGACTCTAATCTGGAGAACTAGGTTCGATTCCCCACTCCTGCACATGAAGCCTGCTGAGTGATCTTGGACCAATAATAGGTTCTCAAATGTCTGTTGTGGGGAGAGGAAGGGATGCTGATTGTAAGCTTCTTTGAGGTCGATTCCGCACTTGGTTTATCGACCTAAGTTCGAGCTGCGTTCGACCTAAGTGCTCCGCACAACCACTGGGATCGACGTGGTTTTGTACCAGCTTCGCCCCGTGTGACAGTCAAATTTCTGACTCCAGTTGGGAACTACTACTTTTTCAGGGATCCACGCTCGAAATCAGCTCGATTCCAGTAAAGTGCGGAATCTCTGGTGCCAGGAGTCCCCCATTCAGCCAATCACAGCTGAGTGTTTCGGGCATGCGTACAGCTGGCCAATCAAAAAACGGCCGTTTTTTAATAACATGTGTGGGGATAGACGGAACATGGCTGTAGAACAGTAGCCAATCGGAACGGAGCAGTGAAGAGGCACAGGATGATTCCGCCCTCCGAGCTGGGATCAAGCTGGTTGCAGTGGGGAACAACAATGGCTACGACCTAGGTCGTACCCTTCTCAGGGAACTGGGTCGAACCTATTTTACTCGTGTGCAGAATCACCCTGAGACTCCTGGAGGTTGAGAAAAGCAAGGTATAACTCCAAACTCTCTTCTCTTCGCTTCTCTGTTCAGTTCTCTCCTCCCAGGACCAGTTTCAAATAAAGGCCTGGCCTCAGGTTGCCAGCTTTGGGTTGGAAAATTCCTGGACATTTTGTGGGTAGAGCTTCGGGAGTACAGTGTTACAGGAGAGCATGGACCTCAACGGGGTGAAATGTCACAGAGTCCCCCTTGCAAAGCAGCCTAGGAAGGGTGGGGTTTGTGAAGGGGCGGGGCATTAGTGGGGTATAATGAAATCAAGTCCAGGGCAACGGATTCCTGTAGCTGGGAGATCAGTTGCAATCTCAGGAAACCTGAGGGGCCCTACGTGGAGTTTGGCAAACCTACTATCTAAACTGGTGGGCCTCTTCTCCCCTCCCCCATTTCAGTGACCATTTCCGAAAGCGCCCACGGAGTTCACGGCCAGTGAGCATGTTTGCAGAAAGCAATCCTCTTACAGCTGAGCCCTAATATTTTTAAACTCCCATGTCCTGAGCAGGGAAAAGGAAATCCCTTTTCTTTTTGCCAACACCTCCTCTCCCGTTCTAATGACTCCACGCTCGGCCATAAAGCCCTGCCCCCCTACACAGTTCTTCCCTCGACGCCGCAACGCACTTAGGAAGACTTTCGATCGGTGCTTTCAGGGCATCACCTTAAAAAAAAGAGAAAAGAGAAAAGCTTCGCTCTCCTCCAAACCAGGCATTGATTTGCTCCCTCCAAGGCTTTTTATGAGCCTGCATATTAATCCCGCTGTATAAAATTGAGATGCTCTAACCGGAATGGTATCTCTAAAATATCCTGTGCCCTCTGCTCCGCCAGCACCTTTATTAACTATTGCTCAGAGGACTTAAATACACATTGAATTACGGTGCACTTATTTTTAAAAGCGGGCAAGGGGGGAGGCGGGCCGGGCCCAGGGGGGGGGGCTGGCTGGCAATCTTGAATTCACAGCGCCCTCAGCTGTCCGGGAAGGGCATTGCAGCATCCCTAGATCAAGGTTGGTGGGGGTGAACTTGGCCTTGCTGGATTCCTCTTGTTTTTTTTCTTTGAATCTCCTTTGCCTGTGTGTGTGTGTGTGTGTGTGTGTGTGTGTGTGTGTGTGTGTGTGTGTGTGTGTGTGTGTAAAGTAGGGCTTTCAAGGCAAGAGACTAACAGAGGTGGTTTGCCATGGCCTGTCTCTGCATAGCAAGCCAGGTATTCCTTGGCGGTCCCCCATCCAGGTACTAACCAGGGCAGACCCTGCTTAGCTTCTGAGAGCTGATGAGGTCAGGCTCACCTTTTCAGCCTACTGACATGATTTTAAAGTAATGAAGTTTATACTCAAGCTCCCTTAATTATTAAAGGAGGGGGAGGGGGGCTGTCTTGGTCGTGGGCCCACCCACCCTGGGGGGAAAGGTAGAGAGGAGGTGGGGGGCATTACCTGGACGTGACCCAGCCACCCTGGGGGGAAAGGTAGAGAGGAGGTGGGGGGCATTACCTGGTCGTGGCCCACCCGCCCTGGGGGGAAAGGTAGAGAGGAGGTGGGGGGCATTACCTGGACGTGACCCACCCACCCTGGGGGGAAAGGTAGAGAGGAGGTGGGGGACATTACCTGGTCGTGGCCCACCCACTCTGGGGAAAGGTAGAGAGGAGGTGGGGGCATTACCTGGACGTGACCCACCCACCCTGGGGGGAAAGGTAGAGAGGAGGTGGGGGGCATTACCTGGTCGTGGCCCACCCGCCCTGGGGGGAAAGGTAGAGAGGAGGTGGGGGCATTACCTGGACGTGACCCACCCACCCTGGGGGGAAAGGTAGAGAGGAGGTGCGGGGCATTACCTGGTCGTGGCCCACCCGCCCTGGCGGGAAAGGTAGAGAGGAGGTGGGGGGCATTACCTGGACGTGACCCAGCCACCCTGGGGGGAAAGGTAGAGAGGAGGTGGGGGGCATTACCTGGACGTGACCCAGCCACCCTGGGGGGAAAGGTAGAGAGGAGGTGGGGGGCATTACCTTGTCGTGGCCCACCCACCCTGGGGGGAAAGGTAGAGAGGAGGTGGGGGGCATTACCTGGTCGTGGCCCACCCGCCCTGGGGGGAAAGGTAGAGAGGAGGTGGGGGGCATTACCTGGACGTGACCCACCCACCCTGGGGGGAAAGGTAGAGAGGAGGTGGGGGGCATTACCTGGTCGTGGCCCACCCGCCCTGGGGGGAAAGGTAGAGAGGAGGTGGGGGGCATTACCTGGACGTGACCCACCCACCCTGGGGGGAAAGGTAGAGAGGAGGTGGGGGGCATTACCTGGTCGTGGCCCACCCGCCCTGGGGGGAAAGGTAGAGAGGAGGTGGGGGGCATTACCTGGACGTGACCCAGCCACCCTGGGGGGAAAGGTAGAGAGGAGGTGGGGGGCATTACCTGGACGTGACCCAGCCACCCTGGGGGGAAAGGTAGAGAGGAGGTGGGGGGCATTACCTGGACGTGACCCAGCCACCCTGGGGGGAAAGGTAGAGAGGAGGTGGGGGGCATTACCTGGACGTGACCCAGCCACCCTGGGGGGAAAGGTAGAGAGGAGGTGGGGGGCATTACCTTGTCGTGGCCCACCCACCCTGGGGGGAAAGGTAGAGAGGAGGTGGGGGGCATTACCTGGATGTGACCCAGCCACCCTGGAGGGAAGGGTAGAGAGGAAATGGGGGCCATCACAGGGTCGTGGCCCAGCCACCATGGGGGGAAGGGTAGAGAGGGGGAGGGGGCCATCATCTGGTCATGGCCCAGCCACCCTGGGGGGAAGGGAATGGAGGGGAACTCACCTGCACTAAGTGATCCTGAGTTTATGCTCTCTTTTCAGAATCCAGAGAGAGAGAGAGAAAGAGAGAGAGAGATGACCAAGCAGAAGATGTGATAAAGCTGCATGAAATTTTGCAGGGCTTGGAGAAAGCAGAGAGAGAGGGGAAAGAGACACCGAAAGCAGCTTTAAACTGCGGATGCTCCGGTACTAGAATTAATTTTGAAAAGTTCATGGGGCTGGGATTGGAAAAGGAAAGCGCAGGGGCGTTTTGCATTTATCTATCCAGGGGAGTTCCCAAGAGGCAGAACTTTCCAACAGATATGCCAGCTGAGCAATAATGCTCTTTTCCGTCCTTTCAGACTAGTGAAGCAGGGAGATCGGCCCAGGGAAAAAAAATTGAACAGAAATAGTTATAGACCGGGTACAACACATGGCCTGTCAGGAGAAAAGAAGGCCTAGGTAGCTCATATATATAATAGAAATGGCAGATTAAAATAAATGATAAATGATAGAGAATAAATCAGAAATCCTAGACAAGAGCGCTGAAAAGATGGCGGCTCAAATGGCGATTCTGGAATTGCATCAGAAAGAACGCATCCTTCCTTTTGGGGGAATAAAGGAGGAAGACGCATCAGGGAGCAGCTGGTGGAAATTCTAGTGGAGTACATGGAACTGGAAGAAGATATATTGAATCAAGAGGTGGACAGAGTATTTAACGCGACCTCAAAAACAACGAGGACGGGAAAAGAAATAACACAGTTGAAAACGATGGAAGAAAATATAAAAGAAATGGCAACAGAGATTAAAATCACAGACAGCCCCAAAATAACATCCTGGGTATTCGAAAATGAGTTGACTTTGCTTCATTTATAACCCACTTCTCTTCTCCATTTTATCCTTAAATAACCTTGCCAGGTTAGATAACCTTTTATCCTTAAATAACCTTGCCAGACTGAGAGTGTGTGTCGGGCCTGAGGTCGCCGAGCAAGGTTTCATGGCAGAGTGGAGGTTCGAACCTGGATCCCTCAGATACCAGTGTGGCACTCTTAATCACTACACCACAACCACTCTTTTCTAGTGTGGACAACTGGATTTGAAGAGGGAACTGTGGCATAAAAACACCACGTGGGGCCAAGTTTTCGAGTCTGATAGGTCAGGTAGGGTTGCCAGCTCAGGTTGGGAAACTCCATGAGGTTTGGGGATAGAACATGGGGGAGGTGAAGTTGGGGGAGTGGAGGAACCACAGCAGGTATGTGATGCCGTAGACTCCGCCCTCCAGAGCAGCCATTTTCTCCAAAGGAAGTGATGTCTACAGTCTGGCGATGAATTTTAATTCCAGGAGATGTCCAGGCTATACCAGGAGGTTGGCAGCCCTAGATGGGTTCATGCCCTCTCTCGGAGAAATCAGTGGATTGGGGTTGTGATGGGATTTGGCAAGTGCCAGTAACACAATCCAGTAATGAAGGAGTTAATTGCTGCATGCTAATTAGTTAGTGAGGTCAGAAGTCAGTGACCAGGTAATTGATACCTATTGGTTGGGTGGGCTACATGCAGGTCTGCACGTAGGCTTTAGATATATCTTCTTTGTGTTGCACTCTGCACGTGCTCAGTCAGGTCAGTTCAGTCTATAGCTTAGTAGCCATGTAATAGTCTAAGCAGCAAGCTGGCTGTTGGTGCTAGCTAGTAAGAAAGATGTTTATTGTTTTTCTTCCAAGTTTCCCTTCCCTGTAGTAAGTAAACTTTATTTCAGTAAAGCAACTGGTCTCTGCCTCATTATTGCATTAACTCTGCTAATTAAGTATTTGTCCACACGACAGGTTACCAACCTCCAGGTGGGGGCTGGAGTTATCCCAGAATGATAACTGATCTCCAGGTAACAGGAAACAGTTCCCCTGGAGGAAACAGATGCAGGGCAAATTCTATGACATCACATCTCAGATGTGGCTCCTCCTCCCCAAATTCCACCTTCCTCGTATTCTGCCCCCCCCCCCCCCCCGGAATTTTCCAACTCAGACTTGGCAAACCTATTTTCAGACAGGTCTCTAGCCTCACCCAATAGGAGTAGGTGTCCCATTGGGTCTCTGGCCATGGGGTAAGATTTGTGCATCTAATGGGCTCCCCAATCTCAAGGACTGCTTGGAATGGCAGTGCTTCAAATGATGCTGTGGTCATCAAAAGTGCTGGTTGTGTTGGTGAGGGAGCAAGCTTGTGTTCTGCTGCTCCGGAGTCTAGGACCAGGAGTCATGGGTTCAAGGTGAAGGAAAAGGGATTCCACCTAAACATCAGGAAAAAAACTTCCTGACAGTGAGGGCTGTTTGGCAGTGGAATGCACTACCTCCAAGTGTGGTGGAGACTGGAGGTTTCTAAACAGAGGCTGGATCAGAGGTGGGATCCAGCAGGTTCTCACACGTTCCCGAGAGTAGGTTACTAATTATTTGTGTGTGCCGAGAGGGGGTAACTAATTGGTGATTTTGCCATGTGATTTTTGCCTTAGTTACGCCCCTCCTCCGCTCCTCAGCAGTAGCACGCAGAACTTGAAGCAGTCTAGCACAGGGGTAGGGAACCTTTAACACTCAAAGAGCCATTTGGACCCGTTTTCCATGGGAAAAGAAAACACTTGGAGCCGCAAATAATTTTTGACATTTAAAATAAAGATAACACTATATATATATAGGGGGGTTTTTTTAACCTTTTACTCCGCTCATTATGAGAAGCGCATGGATGCGCCTGCCCTGCTGCCTGCAGGGCGGGCAAGGATGGGGCCGGCGGCTCGGTCGTGGAGCCACAGTGCAAGGGCAGAAGAGCCGAATGCGGCTCTCGAGCCGCAGGTTCCCTACCCCTGGTCTAGCAGGAGGTGCACCGGCGTGCGTGGCAGCCTGTGCCTGCGTGCATTTGTTTCCCACCCAAGGACTGGAGCAGCGGCTGCGTCCTTGCCACAGCCCCGCCCAGGAATGATTCACCCCCAGAATGCCCGCCAATGCCCCCGTCATGCCCTGCCCAGCCCCACTGGCGCTACGCCACTGTTTGAATCCCACCACCATGGGAACCTGTTTCCAAAATTTTTGGATCCCACCACTGGACTGGATGGCCATCTGTCAGGAGTGTTTTGATTGCGTGTTCCTGCACTGCAGGGGGTTGGACTTGATGACCCTTGTGGTCTCTTCCAACTTTATGATTCTATCATCCTAGACCCACACTGTCCCCGGATAGGACTGAGCTGAACCCTGTAGCAACTGGGACAGCGCCAGAAACAGCACTGGCTGTACCTTGCTTTGGAGCGGGGAAGACTTTGAACCAGCCCTGCCCAGATGAAGGCCAGCAAAATCCGACTGGTGGTTTTCTGGGCAGATGAACCGCTTGAAAACACGACCTGTCAAAAGCTTCTTTTCCTGGACGAGGGAGAACGAGGTCAGCATTTTAAAAAGGTAAAGGGCACTTTGTTCTCCCGGCTTGCATCTTTATCTCTAAAGTTCAGAGAGCTTCCTTATCGAGAGCAGGAACTCGGGTTGCAGTTTCTTGTATCGCCATTTCCCAATCGTATCCTTCCTTCTGACATATTCCCCTCTGCCTCAGTGTGAGCAGAATAAACACAAATATATGTTGTCTATATTTTGTATTCAAAGAGCTTGGTGTACATTGTGGTTACAACAACCCTGCTGTTGTTATCACCCACTGCAAAGCAGAGGGAATAGAAGTCTAAAGCCACGATGTAAGTTCATGGCAGGGGCAAAATATGAACGGGGCCTTACAGATTTGTACACAAATCAAGGGCAGAACTCGACCTGAGGCTGACTTTGATGAGTATTTTAAAATCCTCTTTTTTATTTCAGTGCAGCTACTGGGGATACATTTCAATAGCAGATAAAAGGAAGGTCCTACCTAATGAACTTCAGTTTTCTTCCACAGACTTCGACAGCAAACCTGGGGCGCCAAGCTCCAGGTGGTGCCTGGAGACCAAGAAGAAGACGAAGAAGATGAAGAAGGAGGCGGAGGAGGAGGAGGAGAAGTTTGGATTTACATCCCCCCTTTCTCTCCTGTAAGGAGACTCAAAGGTGCTTACAATCTCTTCCCCCCCCCCCCCACCCCAACAAACACCCTGTGAGGTGGGTAAGGCTGAGAGTGCTCCGAAGAATTTCACAATTGTGAAAGTGGGTTTTGCTATTCGGCACGGTAAAACCCAGCTACAAAGTGCATTGAAAGTGGATTGAAAGTGCATTATTTTGCATGTGCAGAAGGGGCCTCCATCTTGGTCCAGAAAGTTGGCTGGGGAAAACTGGGAAGGTGAAACAGTGTCCCAAGACATCATAATGATGTAACTTCAGGTTATTTAAAATTCAAAGTGACATTGTGGTATCTACCGATTTTGTTTGTGGTAAGTATCCCACCCACCAGTGTCTTGTCATGATATGAAATAAAGGTTCATAAGAACATAAGAACATAAGAACGAGCCTGCTAGATCAGACCAGAGTCCATCTAGTCCAGCTCTCTGCTACTCTCAGTGGCCCACCAGGTGCCTTTGGGAGCTCACATACAGGATGTGAAAGCAATGGCCTTCTGCTGCTGCTGCTCCTGAGCACCTAGTCTGCTAAGGCATTTGCAATCTCAGATCAAGGAGGATCAAGATTAAGAACATAAGAACATAAGAACATAAGAACAAGCCAGCTGGATCAGACCAAAGTCCATCTAGTCCAGCTCTCTGCTACTCGCAGTGGCCCACCAGGTGCCTTTGGGAGCTCACATGTAGGATGTGAACGCAATGGCATTCTGCTGCTGCTGCTCCCGAGCACCTGGTCTGCTAAGGCATTTGCAACCTCAGATCAAGGAGGATCAAGATTGGTAGCCATAAATCGACTTCTCCTCCATAAATCTGTCCAAGCCCCTTTTAAAGCTATCCTGGTTAGTGGCCATCACCACCTCCTGTGGCAGCATATTCCAAACACCAATCACACGTTGCGTGAAGAAGTGTTTCCTTTTATTAGGCCTAATTCTTCCCCCCAGCATTTTCAATGAATGCCCCCTGGTCCTAGTATTGTGAGAAAGAGAGAAAAATTTCTCTCTGTCAACATTTTCTACCCCATGCATAATTTTGTAGACTTCAATCATATCCCCCCTCAGCCGCCTCCTCTCCAAACTAAAGAGTCCCAAACGCTGCAGCCTCTCCTCATAGGGAAGGTGCTCCAGTCCCTCAATCATCCTTGTTGCCCTTCTCTGCACTTGTTCTATTTCCTCGATATCCTTTTTGAGATGCGGACACAGTACTCCAAGTGCGGTCGCACCACTGCTTTATATAAGGGCATGACAATCTTTGCAGTTTTATTATCAATTCCTTTTCTAATGATCCCCAGCATAGAGTTTGCCTTTTTCACAGCTGCCATGCATTGAGTTGACATTCCCATGGAACTATCAACTAAGACGCCTAAATCCCTTTCCTGGTCTGTGACTGATAGCACTGACCCCTGTAGCGTGTATGTGAAGTTTGGATTTTTTGCCCCTATGTGCATCACTTTACATTTTGCTACATTGAACTGCATTTGCCATTTCTGGGCCCACTCACCTAATTTATCAAGGTCCGCTTGGAGCTCTTCGCAATCCTTTGTGGTTCTCACCACCCTACATAATTTGGTATCATCTGCAAACTTGGCCACCACGCTACCTACCCCTACTTCCAGGTCATTTATGAATAGGTTAAAGAGCACTGGTCCCAAAACGGATCCTTGGGGGACACCACTCCCAACATCTCTCCATTGTGAGAACTTCCCATTTACACCCACTCTTTGTTTCCTGTTTCTCAACCAGTTTTTAATCCATAGGAGGACTTCCCCTCTTATTCCTTCATTGCTGAGTTTTCTCAATAGTCTCTGGTGAGGAACTTTGTCAAAAGCTTTTTGGAAATCCAAGTAGACAATGTCCACTGGTTCCCCCTTATCCACATGTCTGTTTACACCCTCAAAGAACTCTAGTAAGTTTGTAAGACAGGATTTGCCTCTGCAAAAGCCATGCTGACTCTTTCTCAGCAGGTCTTGCTTTTCTACATGTTTTATAATTTTATCTTTAATTATAGATTCTACTAATTTACCAGGAACAGATGTCAAACTGACCGGCCTGTAATTTCCTGGGTCTCGTCTAGATCCTTTCTTAAAGATTGGTGTGACATTGGCCATCATCCAGTCTTCAGGGATGGAGGCTGATTTCAGGGATAAGTTGCATATTAAAGTGAGAAGATCAGCAATTTCATGCTTGAGCTCTTTAAGAACTCTTGGGTGAATGCAATCTGGGCCAGGGGATTTGGTAACATTTAGTTTATCAATGGCTGCCAGAACTTCTTCCTTGTCTACCACTATCTTCGCTAAGATTGGTAGCCATAGATCGACTTCTCCTCCATAAATCTGTCCAAGCCCCTTTTAAAGCTATCCTGGTTAGTGGCCATCACCACCTCCTGTGGCAGCATATTCCAAACACCAATCACACGTTGTGTGAAGAAGTGTTTCCTTTTATTAGTCCTAATTCTTCCCCCCAGCATTTTCAATGGATGCCCCCTGGTTCTAGTATCGTGAGAAAGAGAGAAAAATATCTCTCTGTCAACATTTTCTACCCCATGCATAATTTTATAGACTTCAATCATATCCTGCCTCAGACGTCTCCTCTCCAAACTAAAGAGTCCCAAACGCTGCAGCCTCTCCTCATAAGGAAGGTGCTCCAATCCTTCAATCATCCTCGTTGCCCTTCTCTGCACTTTTTCTATCTCTTCGATATCTCTTCACAAAAGGTTCATCTTCTAATCAGCAGAGGTTTGCCCAACAGCAAGGCCAGAGACAGTAAGTCTAGACTAGAGCGAAGTGGCTACAGTGGACCTTTAACATGATTGGTGAGTTCAACTGTGACTCTAGACCAATGAGAGGCTGTTGCCAGGGCAGGGGGAAAATATCCTTGTTGGATGTATAAGAATGCAAAGCATTGTATAGTCTAAGTTGAGAGTGTCTAGTTCAGTGTGTGTTCAACTTTGTTTTTGCTGAAGAGTTCTGTATAGTCTTATAGTCTTGTATAGTATAGACTCGCGTAACCTTGCAACTGCCAAAGTAAAACCTTCCTATGGAAAGAACATCTTGCGTGGAGAGTATTCTTTTCCAAAGTGCTAAGAGGCTGCAGTGAGTGCAAGAAGACTATAGACCTTCTCATCTTACCAGAGTAGCTCCGCTTTAAACTCTGCTGATATGTCTCCCCTTCTCCCTTCCACTCCCAGGCCCCAACCAAGTCCAACCAAAATCTGACCCACTGGCAGGATCAGTGGTGTCAAGGGGGGGGGGGACTCAATGGGCCCTGGAAGAGCTGGAAAATGGGTCAAAGGGCACAGCCACAAGAAAAATATGACTGCCTTTGAAGCACTCAGATCTCTCTGTGAGATTGCTTCTGTCTCCATCCTTTCGCTCCTTCACAGAGGAAATATCAGAAGGAACAGGAAGCAGAAAAGGCAGCCAACTGAGACAGGGTTTTACAGAAGCTGCTTTTGAGGCACAGATCACGCCTTAGCGGACCCTTAAAATTTAAAAATTAGCTGCCAGCATAATGTGCAAAAAGACATTGCTAAAAAAAGATGGCCAAAAAAAATTATGTGTCCCTTTAGTAAAGGCTTGGGAGTGAAAAGTGTCATTAAGTCACAGCCAATTTATGGCAACCTCGTGGGGTTTCCACAGCAAGAAACTTTCAGAGGAAGAGACATTCAATTCTGGGCTGTATCAGTAGCTGTATAATGTCTAGACTGCGGGATGTAACAGTACTTCTCTATTCTGCACTGGTCAAACCTCACCTGGAATACTGTGTCCAGTTCTGGGCACCACAATTCAATAAGGATATTGATAAGTTTATCAAGGATATTGATAAGGGTCCAGAGGAGGGCAACCAAAATGTCACAAGGTCTAGATTCCATATCCTACGAGGAGAGGCTTAGGGAGCTGGGTATGTTTAGTCTGGAGAAGAGAAGGTTAAGGGGGGACATGATAGCTATGTTTAGATATTTGAAGGGATGTCATGTTGAAGAGACTAGGGGGCTTTCCCCACTGACAGAGTTGAACTGGTTTCTACCTAGGTTCGCCTCAGTGAATCCCCACTGCCACCAAGCTCAACATTGTTTTGTCTCAGTTCCCCCCCCCCCCTCAGAACTGCGACATCCTTGTCGCAGTTATGAACTACACTTTTCTACCGCTTCAAAGCTTCGAAGTGGGGAAGCATCGAAACGACACCTCATCCGTTCAACCAATCACTAGCCGCTTTTGTGGCATGCGCAGAACGGGTGAGTCGTGGCGGGCAGAAAGCGCATGTAACTGTAAACTGTAAAAAAAAGAACGCTCCGATTTCCCACCGTAACATAAGTGCCAATCACGATCGAGGAGCGAAACAGGCACCAAGATGATCCCGCCCACTTAGCTCGGTTCCAGGGGGCCAACTCAGTTGCTGTGGGGACAGCCTGGAATCACCCTCCACTGAAGGGAACCGAGTCGACCTTAGCTCCCTTCTGTAGTGGGGAAAGCCCCCTAGGAGAAGCAGTAATGGATTCAAGGTTCTGGAAAAGAGATTCCACCTAAACATTAGGAAGAATATCCTGACTGTCAGGGCTGTTCAACTGTGGAATGCACTACCTCGGAGTGTGGTGGAGTCTCCTTCTTTGTAGCTTTTTAAGCAGAGGCTGGCTGGCCATCTGTCAGGAGTGCTTTGATTGTGTATTCTTGCATGGCGGGGGAGTGGGACTTGATGGCTCTTCTGGTCTCTTCCAACTCTATGATTCTAAAATGTGCAAGACATTTTATTTGTGCTGTGCAAAAAGGGCCAATGCTAACTGAATAAATGGAAGAGGAAACTGTTTTGCTCAAAGCAAAACGGTATTTTGAAACCAACTTGAGAGATGAGCTAGAACCTTCTCCTGAGAAGTCTGTCAAAACTGTAAGGCACCAGGCTCGGCAAGGCCGGTATCAGGACCTGAATACAAAACAAGCAGCGTGAGTCCAGTGAATTCCTATCCATGGAGAACACGAGTTCAGTCAATGAGAACTTCTATTTCTCTGCTAGCAGATAGGAGTTCACTATATTTCAAGAGCAGTACAGTGGAATAAAAATCCCTTTCCAATTGCCACAAACACTGTGTATCTGTCAACCCCTGGTGGTTTAATATCCTCACAGCCACCCGGAGGAAATGAGAGTGTCACATTGTTTTAGTGGGAAGTGGAGATACGGACGGAATCTCAGGTAGTGGCCCAACGAATTATTTGTTTGGGTCATTGATACGCCACCCATTGTCCAAGGAGCTCCGGGCAGTGTATGTTATTTGTTCCTCTTACATTTTATCCTCAAGGCCACCTGGTGAGGTAGGTGAGGCTAAGGCTGCCGAGCTCTGGAGATCTTCTCGGATTACAACTGTGCTTCAGGAAACAGATGTCAGTTTCCCCGGAGAAAATGACAACTTTGGAAGATGGGTTTTATGGCAATAAATCCCATTGAAGTCCTGCCTCTCTTCAAACCTCAGCAGCAGTGGCATAGGAGGTTAAGAGCTCGTGTATCTAATCTGGAGGAACCGGGTTTGATTCCCCGCTCTGCCGCCTGAGCTGTGGAGGCTTATCTGGGGAATTCAGATTAGCCTGTACACTCCCACACACGCCAGCTGGGTGACCTTGGGCTAGTCACAGCTTCTCGGAGCTCTCTCAGCCCCACCTACCTCACAGGGTGTTTGTTGTGAGGGGGGAAGGGCAAGGAGATTGTAAGCCCCTTTGAGTCTCCTGCAGGAGAGAAAGGGGGGATATAAATCCAAATTCTTCTTCTTCTTCTTCTTCTTCTTCTTCTTCTTCTTCTTCTTCTTCTTCTTCTTCTTCTTCTTCTTCTTCTTCTTCTTCTTCTTCTTCTTCTTCTTCTTCTTCTTCTTCTTCTCTTCACATCCACCCCCAAATCTCCAAATATTTCCCAATTTGGAGCTCGCAACCCTACGTTAGGCTGAAAGACTGTACTATCTGAGACTTCTAAGGAAACAACAACTGAATGAAAAACTCCTGGTGTCCTTTTACCGCTGTGCTATAGAGAGTGTCTTAACCTACTGCATCTGTGTATGGTTCTCCAGTTGCACAGTGGCAGATAGGAAGGCGCTCCAAAGGGTGATCACTACTGCACAGAGGATTATTGGCTGCCCTCTCCCCTCCTTGGAAGAACTCTATAATTCCCGAAGCCTAAAAAAAGCCCAAAATATTCTGAGAGACCTGTCTCATCCAGCACACTCTCTTTTTGAACTGTTACCACCCGGCAGACGATACAGGTCTATCAAAACTAGGACAAAGAGGCTTAGAGACAGCTTCTACTCTAGAGCTGTGGCGATGCTGAACTCCGTGGCTTCGTGTTGATGTGTTTGGGGCTGTGTAGGGATGGGTGGAGGAAGGGAAAAGTGAGGACGGGGTATGAGTCTGAAATTGTGTGCATTGAGGAATGCTGCTGTAAATTTTGTTGTGCGTGCACAATGACAATAAAATGCTTATGCTTAAAGAGGATGATTGACCCAAGGTCACACACAGAGGAGATATTTGAACTTGGGTCACCTAACAACTGTGAGAAGAGACCCAACTCTCTTCTAACTGAACCCTCTCCCAGAAAGTATCTGAAATGGCTACTACCCTTACCAAACAGATAATGATGTCCTCAGGAACTTGCCAAACTGGAGGAGGAATCAGCAGGGTTGCTAACCTCCAGGACAGGCCTGGAGTTCTCCTGGATTTATGATCAGTGGTGGGATTCAGCCGGTTCGGCCCAGTTCCAAAGGTACTAATTCCAGAGAACCTTGAGTTAATACTAGTGAAACAGAGGTCGAATCCCCACTTGAAATTTGCACGCAGATCCAAACCTGTTTGTTGTGAAACTGTGTCCTCTTCATCGGAGTTTCTCCCTCCCCACCGCAGCGAGCACACAGCAGACACACACAGTTGCAGAACTCTTAGCAATCCCCACTACCAGGCAAGCTCGCTTCGCCGGTGTCCCCTGATTGGCTGGCGTGCCTTGATGGGGCGGGACCTTTTCCCACTGCGGAAATGTACATTGTAAGGGTGTGATTAAAAAAACCAGCGTGTAAAAGTTTAACGTTTGACTGTCTAACTGTGCAAACAGGTAATCGTTACCTGTGTAAACCATGAATGATTCAAAGTTACACGTTTGACTGTTTAACGTTTGCGTCCCCTTCTGCTAGCCGATCGCAAAAACGGAAATGAAACC
This sequence comes from Sphaerodactylus townsendi, assembly GCF_021028975.2. NCBI lineage: Eukaryota > Metazoa > Chordata > Lepidosauria > Squamata > Sphaerodactylidae > Sphaerodactylus > Sphaerodactylus townsendi. Next base: position 16,343,075 of record NC_059425.1, on the reverse strand, counting down.
AAGGAAAGGATGTGCGCGCATCACAGCACTGATTGGTTGCCTGAATTCCGCATCACACTCCAGGGTGGGAAACGAGTCAGGGTTTCAACCCTCATCCCTCCCCTCGGATCAGCTCTGAACCGTGTTAATGGGGTCTGTGCCACTTGCAACCAGGTCCTGCCGGAACGCAGATTAACGGGGAGAACGAGCACCAGAAACTGAATCTGCCACACAAGCAATGGGGAGGCCTTCCCTCAAACCTGGTTAGTTTGTGTTCTGAAACCTGGCTAAAGCGTTAGTGGGGATTCAACCAGAGAGAAAATTAGGCCCTTAAGTGGCAAGGTGACCTCTAGGTCCCATCTAGAGGTTGGCAACCCATGTTGTAAATGCAGAGCATGGCTTTTTCACACATGTTAATGCTACTGAAGAGAAAACATGGTCTTGTTTTGCTGCTGTTCTTGGTTTTTTGTCTGCTCATTCTTTTGGGAAGGGAGAAGTGCAAGTGTTTGTTGTCAGTGGGCCGGGATTTTTTGTTTGTGAGGGGGTCGGGCATGCTGGGGGTTCGAGAGGGTGGTCATTTGTTTGGGAGGGAGCGTGAAGGATTGGGGAGGTCTTTTGTCGGCAGACCGGGGGGGGCGTTGGGAGATGGTAGGTTGCACTAGGGGTTCAGGAAGGCGGTTGCTTGGTCAGAGGAGTTTGGGGGGAGTACGTGTGGGGGATTGGGGAGGCTTTTTGTTGGCCCATCAGGGTTTTCTCTTTTCGTTACAGAGGGGTTTGGGAATGCTGGGGGTTTGGGACTTTTTTGCTTGGTTTGGGGGTTGGGAGGGGGAAGTGTACCTGGGCGGGGGAACATCCAATGATAGAAGCTGAATCAATGGGCGCACAGGACAGTTCTGCATGCCCATTGGTTCAGGGTTCGTCGTCAGACGTTCCAACCCCTTCGTCCATTATATAGTTTAAGATAACGTCTGAATATTCCCTCAGCCCCTCTGAGCGTATGAAAACTCAAACCAAGGAGACAGTTTTTCAGTCAAACCTTTTCCCGAATATTTTTTTTTTAAATACAGCACACGCAGCTTTAACATTGGAAACACCAAGTGCGCCTCACGCTCCGTTGCAGCCTGATAAAGTACAGTCCAATTATGCCGCTGGAAGCTAAAATGACTAAACTGAAGCGACTGCACTTTAGTCACGGGAAAAGTCTCACTGGGAAAAAAAATGCTAGGGAACATCGAAGACAGCAGGAAAAGAGGAAGGCCCGCCCTAAGATGGATTGACTCAATAAAGGAAGCCACGGCCCTCAGCCATACACCGATGCATGATGCATGCATAAAGACCTCATGTCTAGCAACCAGCATTTCTGTTTCCTGCTAAACCGCGGTTGGAGGAGGCTTGCATAACATTGAGGAAGACGATCTTCACATACAAGCAAGAGCGCTTCTCTGAAACTAATTGGGCATGTTTGCTGGCAAATACTGACGAAGGTTAGGAAACAGCGTACAGCTAGCTTTCTGGGGGGTTTTGCCTGTAATTGCCTTTGCCTATACATATTGGATATGAGGCTGATGTTTGCTTGTTGCCTTTATATAAGTTGTTTGTGACTATTGCCGTAATTTTGAATGTTTAAAGGCTGTTCAGACTGTGGCTGATTATGTGTGTGTAACCCTACGGTGTGTAACCCTACCTTTCATACCCTACCTTATGGAAACATGGATTTTATATGATTTTTCATGGGAAATATATATTTGATCAATGCTAACAGCCATATATGTGTGGAGCAGAGGTCCAAGCTACAAACAGGCCAACTCTGCAAAAGGAGATCTGCCAGCACACCAATGAAAGGGTTAATGCACTCCGCACCTCTAAAGGCCTCGTGGACTGTATGTTGAATGCCACACCTCGCCATGGCTGCAGCTATGCAATTAATACAGGAACACCCTGCCCTGAGATTGTGGTATCTCTTTGCCTCTAGCAACCATCAACATTTACATTCTTTCCCTCCCTGATCCACTCAAAGCCTCAGAGCAGGGCAGAGACTCCCAAGAAGTAACTCCACATAAGCCATTTCAAGGCTACCTCTGATTTAATCAAAAGACAATTGGTCCTAATGTCCCGGTACTTAGAAAACAATAGATGAGCTATTAATTAGCTCAACCCAGCGATCCCAGCATGGAAACACTGAAAATCCAGGAATAGAAACTTACTTGCTCCTGCCTCAAACTATGCTATGGGGTATAAAAATATAGCACACCCCAAGTTCTTTCTGGCTGTATTCTAGCGCTAGCTGGCTAGCTAGCTGGCTCCTAGTGAGCTCGTTGGCCTGCTCCAGCTCATTACTGGCCTGAACCTCTCTTGGTCAAGTTGGTTTTGAGACACGATATCATCCTTCGCTTGGATTTCCATGCTGGCATAGGAATCCCTGCCTTCGTCCAGAACTTCTCAGCTGAACTTAGGTAATGTATAGTCCCCGTTGCTTCCCTTCCCAATCTATCATCCAAACCTATTTTTCCTCACTGGTTATATCCTCTAGGAACTTGTGTGTAAGCTTCTCTATGCCTCACTGTTTGAATGTTGCACCAAAAATGTACAAAAGTATTTAAATTCAATTTGGTCTCCTTTGTATTCTCTGTGGAACGTTTCAAAAGCCAATTCTGGTATAGCTGTCAAAAAGATCCCACCTAGCCTGCCTCTCGCACTACCAAGCCGAGTTATTCCCCATTGCTACTTTAAAAAAAAATCTAACTGTTAAGCTACGTAACAGGTGCTATTGAGCAAAAAGCTAAATCAAGGACCATCAAAAGTTCCAGAAATAAAGCTTTATTGTTTGCCAGTGAGAGAGATGGAGCTCGAGCCCACTAGGTGTTTCTCTCTGGAACTCTACCAAAAGCAAGTCTTTTATACCCTGAAACAAACAAGAAGCAGGCCATTCCAAATAAGGTTACATATTGCCGTATCCTAAATTCATTAGTTCAAACACATTCCAGTTGTACTGGACATGTCCGGTTTTTCTTCTGAGTTTTGCAATCTTCTACTACGCACGTCTGTGACTGTCCCGCTTAGCAGTTATGGGTTCCTTAGCAAGCAAGCAAAGGTTACAGAAGCTAAAGCCTTCATGTATTCATTAAATATGATACACAGTGCTGCAGGGGTAAATGTTGATTGAGGCAGGATTTCTTGTACAGACATATTTCCTCAAGGCCCACTTTTCACTTTCCATTCTCTCTGCGGCAAGCAACACCACTCCCAGAGCAACTTTAATTTTCTTCACAGCCAGAGTGGGGCAGATTTGCCACTGAGTACAGCTTTGCCTAGGACATCTTCCCTCTGCACACAGCCAGCCGACATAGCTTCACCTTTCCATCTCTCTCGCACTTCTGTCCATACTTTCCCCCTCTTCCCCACTTCCATGTTGCTGGCTGCTTCCTGATTCCTACACACCCTGCTAGCATCTTTCAGTAGCCAGCAAGAAAAGAAGCTCAGCCACACAGTCTTAGCCAAAACACACTGACCTCTGAATTCTCATATCAATATATTGATATCTCAAAATAATAACAACAGTGCCATACTCCACCATACACCCAATATTCTCATGCAGTCCACCTCCCCCTTATCCAAGGATGGTGTGAATCCCCCATCCCCACACTACAGGGATTTAAAAAACTTTATTTCCACTCCAGGCATTTGTACCATATTAGATCTATCGAAATAATGATAGATCTTATAAAGGAATAACAAAATAACAAGCCTCTCTGTCCTTCTGCAGCCAGAAGTGTGGGGGGAGGGAAGAAAGGGGGAGAGAATATAAGCAGTTATTTGGGGCAGTTTTATGTCAGAAAAACTACACAAGAAGAAGCTGGCACCCCTTTTCCACATGCACTATGGTTCCAATCTGAATGTAGTCAGTGTTCACCTGGGAAGCACAACAATCCTTTCACATGTGTGGACCAAAATCTTTGTAATACTATGATCCTCATCTTTGACATGGGAGGCGCAAGGTTCAAATCCCTACTCTTCTGGGAAGCTCACCTGGATAGACCATTCTCTCTCAGACTAATCTACCTAATTCATAAATGACCTAAAATATGCTGCCTCAGACTAATTCATAAATGACCTGGAAGTAGGGGTGGGTAGCGTGGTGGCCAAGTTTGCAGATGATACCAAATTATGTAGGGTGGTGAGAACCTCAAAGGATTGCGAAGAGCTCCAAGTGGACCTTGATAAATTAGGTGAGTGGGCTAAGAACTGGCAAATGCAGTTCAATGTAGCAAAATGCAAAGTGATGCACATAGGGGCAAAGAATCCAAACTTCACATACACGCTACAAGGGTCAGTGCTATCAGTCACAGACCAGGAAAGGGATTTGGGCATCTTAGTTGATAGTTCCATGGGAATGTCAACTCAATGCATGGCAGCTGTGAAAAAGGCAAACTCTATGCTGGGGATCATTAGGAAAGGAGTTGATAATAAAACTGCAAGGATTGGTCATGCCTTATATAGGAAGTAATGTGGTGCTTAACCGCGACTTGGAGTAACTGTGGTTCAGTTCTTGGTCACCACATCTCAAAAAAGGATGGGTCAAGAGATAGAAAAAGTGCAGGAGGAAGGGCAATGAGGGATGATTTGAGGGATCTGGGAGCAATCCTTCCTTATGAGGAGAGGCTGCAGCGTTTGGGACTCCCTTTTAGTTTCTGGGAGGAGGAGACGCCTGAGGGGGGGATAGCGGGATTGAGGTCTGTAAAAATTCATGGCATGGAGTAGAAAATGTTGACAGAGAGAAATTTTTCTCTCTTTCTCACAATACTAGAAACCAGGGGGCATTCATTGAAAAATGCTGGGGAAGAATTAGGACTAATAAAAAGGAAACAACTTCTTCACGCAACGTGTGATTTTGGTGTTTGGAATATGCTGCCACAGGAGGTGGTGATGGCCACTAACCTGGATAGCTTTAAAAGGGGCTTGGACAGATTTATGGAGGAGAAGTCGATTTATGGCTACCAATCTTGATCCTCTTTGATCTGAGATTGCAAATGCCTTAACAGACCAGGTGATCGGGAGCAACAGCCGCAGAAGGCCATTGCGTTCACATCCTACATGTGAGCTCCCAAAGGCACCTGGTGGGCCACTGCGAGTAGCAGAGAGCTGGACTAGATGGACTTTGGTCTGATCCAGCTGGCTTGTTCTTATGTTCTTAAAAGGGGCTTGGACAGATTTATGGAGGAGAAGTCGATCTATGGCTACCAATCTTGATCCTCCTTGATCTGAGCTTGCAAATGCCTTAGCAGACCAGGTGCTCAGGAGCAGCAGCAGCAGCAGCAGGCCATTGCTTTCCCATTGCTTTCATGTGAGCTCCCAACGGCACCTGGTGGGCCCCTGCGAGTAGCAGAGTGCTGGACTAGATGGATTCTGGTCTGATCCAGCAGGCTAGTTCTTATGTTCTTATGTTCTTACCTTTTGCAATTGTTGGGAAGATAAAATGAAGGACAGAATTGTATGTATGTTCTGCTGTGCTCCATGCATATGTGAGTTGTGTCAGGGACCCCTTGACACAACTTATGTCTGTGGTAACATTTAGACCATTTATGCACTTGTGATCTCCTTCACACTGAGCATACATTCTTTTTGCTTTGGATTCTCAGCTATGCGCATGCTTCCCCCTTTTCAGAACCTACTGTTCTCATGCTGGTGAGTCAGCATGTTGTAGTGGTTAAAAGCAGTAAACTTTAATCTGGAGAACCAGGTCCGATTCCCCACTCCTACACACGAATGGTAGAGTCTCATCTGGTGAACTGGATTTGTTTCCTGCTCCTCCCCAGGAAATTTGCCAGGTGACTTTGGGCCAGTCACAGTTCTCTCTGAACTCTCTCATCCTCCCCTACCTCACAAGGTATCTGTTGTGGGGAGAGGAAGGAAAGGAGTTTGTCAGCCACTTTGAGACTCTTTACAGTTGAGAAAAATGTGGTACATTTCTTCTTCTCCTCCTCAAATCAGACTCTCCTCATGGGCTCTGAGACCAGTAAAAGTGTGACTTTTTGCCGCCCTTCGCAGGGAAAGCAAAAGAGGTCATTGTGCATTCAGCTTCCTTCAAGTTTTCCTGCTCTTCTCTGCCTTCCCCCGCCCACACCACAGCAGTTTGGCCCAGTCTTCAGGCTACCTTTTCAGGAGGACCAGAGGGGCTTCTTTCTTATTATTGTAATGATGCAGGTCTATCATAGGATTTTTGACCGTTGAAGCGGGGGAGGGGGAGAGCAGCAGGCAACCTCTCCAATTGGAGGTTACAGAAACAGCAAGGAAGCTGGGGCAGACAGGCAAAATGTTGGCTCGGGGCCTTGGCTCGGCTTGGGATGTAGAGTTAAAAGGATGCAGGGGTGGCCAACCTCTGGCGCTCCAGATGTTCATGGACTACAATTCCCATCAGCCCCTGCCAGCATGGCCAATTGGCCACCCCTAGTAGAACATATTCAGTTGCTGCCCTCAGAGTGCTGAACTCCCTCACACAGGAAGCTCGGTTGTACGTTTTGAGGGCAGTGCCTGAGAAAGACCGAGTTTTGGAAGGGGAGAGAGCTCAACAGGGATGAAATATCCTCTAAAGTTCACTCTCCAAAGCTGCCATTTCCTCCAGGACTACGGCTTCCTTCAGCAGCAGTGGCGTAGGAGGTTAAGAGCTCGTGTATCTAATCTGGAGGAACCGGGTTTGATTCCCAGCTCTGCCGCCTGAGCTGTGGAGCTTATCTGGGGAATTCAGATTAGCCTGTGCACTCCCACACATGCCAGCTGGGTGACCTTGGGCTAGTCACAGATTCTCAGAACTCTCTCAGCCCCACCTACCTCACAGGGTGTTTGTTGTGAGGAGGGAAGGGCAAGGAGATTGTAAACCCCTTTGAGTCTCCTGCAGGAGAGAAAGGGGGGATATAAATCCAAACTCCTCCTCCTCCTCCTCCTCCTCCTCCTCCTCCTCCTCCTCTTCTTCTTCTTCTTCTTCTTCTTCTTCTTCTTCTTCTTCTTCTTCTTCTTCTTCTTCTTCTTCTTCTTCTTCTTCTTCTTCCTTCTTCTTCAGGTTTTCCTGCTCCTCCCTAGATCAACATGGCTGGCTTGATGTAGGGTTGCCAACTCCAGTTCAGGAAATACCTATAGATTTTGAAGGTGGAGCCTGAGGAGGGCAGGGGTTGAAGTGGGAAAGGACTTCAATGAGGTATACTGCCCAAGAATCCACCCTCCAAAGTCGCTCGTTTTCTCCAGCTGAACTGATCTCTGTCACCTGCAGATGGGCTGTAATCCCAGGTGATCACCAGTCACCACCTGGAAGGTGGCAACAATAGCTTCATCCCAGCTGGCCTTCTAACGTCCATTAAAGTCAGGTCTGTTCCAGGCAGTTTCCAGGAACGGATTTTTACTTGCTAGGTTACATAATATGGTACAACAGCAATCAGAGCAAAGACAGAAACCAACGCTGTTAAGCTAGTCTGGCAACGTTCAGATAAAACCCAGGGGGAGAAGCAGGAGGAGGTTAATGAAGTCAGTCAAAAACAGGCACAATGGAGGAGAAATTGGCTTCAGCCCGGGCGAGCCGAAGGTTACCACAAGAACCGCCATTCCATTCCAGCAGTGGGTTCTTCCAGACAACACTGGGATTTTATTTTTTAACACGGTGGTAAAGGGTGGCTGCGGTGACTGATGGGAACGCAGCTGTTTATCTCTCTAAATGAAGTCGAAAAGGAAGGGAGATTACTCTCTCTGTCTCCCTTTCTCTCCTGACGAGCGGAGATAAACGTCATGTCACTGCCTCGGCCGGCGAGGATTATGGACAATATACACGCATGTCTCTTCCTCTTCGCCGTGATGGAAGCGGCGTTCAGTGACAGTTAACTGAAAAGCGCCAGCGATGAGAGGGCTCGAACCGACGGGGACATGGCTTCCTCTTTTAATAGCTTGTCAACTGCCCTGTCAGCCATGAAATAGCAAGTGGTGGTGAGATGTACTAGCAGTGAAGGGGGGGAGGTCTAATAGCGAGGAGGAACCTGTGCACGGATAGCAGGAGAAGATGCAGTGATCAAGATGAGGGAAGATTCGGAGGGATGATTTCACTGCAGCTATTTCCGCCTCCCTGTTTCACCGAATTGTAATCGAAATGATCGAAGGGTCGAGGCACCTGTCTTGCCAGAGAGAAGAAGGCTTTTTAATTTGGTTTGGGGCACGGGGAACACAAAGGGAGGGGAGGACGTGAAAGAACTGGCTGTTGTGGGTTAAACACGTCTCACCTTGACGTGCCTCTGAAGAAAGATGCATTCGGCAAATGAGAATCTACTGCTGATCCCCGCGTCAAAAGATGTCCGGCCGGCCTAAACCAGGGCCAGGGGGTTTTCAGCCCTGGCCCCAACCTGGTGGAACGCTCTGTCTAGTGGAGAAAAAGAAGAAAGTTATTTATTGCAGTCGTAGGCCATCCCAAAGAATAATCCAATACAAATCCCAGTATGTAACAAATAATTAGCATTCCGAGGAGATCTTATTCACACATAATGTGTGGCTTAAGAACCGGGAAATAAATATACCAAGCCCTTAAAACTTTAAAACCGATTTGTGTAAAGTAGATAACAATTCTCAAATACTAGTTATATTAAGTGGTAAAATATATGACTAAAATAGTTATAAAATCTATCACTTTCATGCTAATTCAATCAATTTAAATAAAATTATCTCAGATTCAGATAAATAACATGACATTTCTCCATCAATTTGGTCAAAACAATATTAGGCCCACTATAATGACAATACAATATACTATCTGTTACTCTATCTGATGACATCCAGGCCCTGCTAGACCTGATGCATTTTCACAGGGTCTGTAAGACAGAGCTGTTCCACCAAGCATATAGTAAAGGCAGCTACGGGATTTCTATCAACAGCCTCCCTCTTTACCAACCTCTTTATTTCCCTCTAGTATGTTCCTTTTTATATTGTTTGCCTCCTTATTATATTGCTTATCATGCTGTTATCATTATTACATCATTATATTGTTATTGTTTGTTTGTCGCCATCTGGGTTAGATTGCTTGCTTTTATTGTGTTTATAAAACTGTTGGAAGCCACTCTGGCCCTGTGAGGAGAAGGGCAGCATATGAAACTAATAAATGAAAGGCGATGAGATGCGGGTGAGACGTAGGGGGTTAAAATGGCCAGACCACAGCCACACAGCCTGGGAAACCCACAACAGTCAATTGATTCCGACCCTGAAATCCTTTGACGAGACACGAAAGAAGTTTGTGAAATGATGCATGATGTGGAAAAAGGAGAGAAAGAGAGACGGAGAAAACTAATTAACCAACGAAGGGCCCTTCTGCACATGTAGAATAACGCATTTTCAATTCACTTTCACAATTGTTTGTAAGTAGATTTTGCTGTCCTTCACAGTCAAACCCAGCTGCAAAGAACATTGAAAGTGGATTGAAAGTGCATTATTCTGCATGTGCGGAAGGGCCCTAACTCCCCCCACTTCCGAAATAGCAGAACTCAGGAATATGGCATCCATTGAATTAGGCTTAGGACAGACAGAACAAAGTACTTCCTCACACAGTTCAACACTGCCTGCTGGAATCTGCTGCCACAAAGAGTGATCGATGGCTAAATAGAACCTTCAGATTCAAGAGCAATATATCTTATGAATAGCATTTGCTTTGGGCGAACAGTCCTGGGGGCTCTTGCACAGAAATATACATGCATTTAACATCACGGTGATTCCCAAAAGCATCTCCTCTCCAAAGCAAGCAGTCAGTCCTGGCTTTCCTCCACTTCATTGAAAGCGATTGCTTTCACCTCCTGCATGTGAGCTCCCAAAGGCACCTGGTGGGCCACTGCGAGTAGCAGAATGCTGGACTAGATGGACTCTGGTCTGATCCAGCAGGCTAGTTCTTATGTTCTTATGAAGTAGAAAGCAGTGCAAAAGACCTTTTGAGTCTGCAACATTCAGCCATTTGGAAAAATCTACCTTCCTTTTAGGAAACTGTTTGGCTTGGAACCACCTAACATTTCAGAGAACCACATAACAAGTTTTGAAATTAGTCCTGCCTACCCTGGCAATTATTTTTCTATGGCACCTGCTGCCTGCTCCCAAAAGGCACAAACACCCACAAGTTGAAGAAGATTGGAGGGGGGGCTGTTTTACAGGAAAAAGGAGGTGCAGGGAAAGAGAAAATGTTATAAAAACCCAGTTATCCCTTCCATGTTGTGACTTTCTCCATCACAGTTTTGATATATTGGGGGTCAGAGTTTTGCAGAAGCCACAGATGACGCACAAAGGTGGCATATACATGCTGTGTTTAGAAACTCAGAAATAAATTATATATGTGTTGAACTTAAACAGTACTCTCTCTCTCTCTCTCTCTCCCTCCCTCCCTCCCTCCCTCTCTCTCTCTCTCTCTCTCTCTCTCTCTCTCTCTATCTATCTATCTATCTATCTATCTATCTATCTATCTATCTATCTATCTATCACTGTATAAGTTCAACATATTTTATCTTTTAATACCCTAAGTATACACAATTCCCTTTAAAAAGTTAAAATGAACAAAAAAGAAAAAAAAATCAGACTTCTTCTCTGGTAGGGAGAGCCCAAAAATGTTACACAGATTTCCAGATCATGGGGGGAGGAGCACCTCGTCCCTAACCCCAGCAATGAGGAAAGGATATCTGTAAAGATTCTTAGGTTGAATTTGCATCAGGAAGAATTAATCTGAAATGGAGACTTTGTGGCCAAAAAAAGAGGAAGAGGCTCCCAAAATTCAAAATTTTGTTCACATTGTACATAAGACCTTCACTATCATTTTTAATGGTGGCAGCACGGTTTTTAGTGGCTCGTTTTAATATTGGTCTATTTTAATGGTTGTGGTTGAATTGCTTTATTTTATTGTCTTAGTCATAAGCCACCTTGTGCAGGTCTCTGGAGAGGCAGCATATAAGTCATCTGAATTGATTAACTGATTGATTGACAATTGATTCGTTGATTAAAGACCTGAGAAATTGCCCTTGATTGGAGTTTGATTTGATTTCATGGTCCATAATGGGGTCCTAGTCCTCTCTGCAGTCAACTCAGCACACGGTTTGTTGATTTCAGAAGTCACAGATGATGCACAAAGGTGGCATATACATGCTGTGTTTAGAAACTCAGAAATAAATTATATATGTGTTGAACTTAAACAGTACTCTCTCTCATTGCCACATTTAAATTTAAATGCCACATTTAAAAAAACAGGCACATCAGTGGAAAGGTGGCATCCCAGGGCTGGCAGCTTTACCAGCGGCTAACCCAAATCCAGCTGTAATTGCTGTTGCCTCTGGCAGGAATTGTTGCCTGAATCCAAATGCATGGCAATAACTGAGGGGCCAGAAGAGGCTGCTAAACACATGCACGCAAATATGTAATATATTAAACCCTTTGTGATGGGTTTTAGTTTTGCAAGCTGTTTGGGGAGCCACTCTTGACTACAATGCCTGGCATATAATTAACGCAATATAAGTGTTCATATAGTGGTGTCAGGATTCTTTTTGTGTGGTGTTTTATTGATGGAGCCCTCAATAAACATCACACAATACAGAATCTTGATGCAACTGTACATATCACAATTGTACATGCAGTGAAGACTAAATATTGATTTAAATAATGACTTAATGTTCATGGGTGCAATGGAAGACAGAAGGGTGGATAAACAATATAGTTATATGTATAAAATAATGATGAAAGCAGCCCATGCAACAATAGCCTTGGGCTGGAAAGAAAAGAAAAAATGGACACTTCAGAGATGATTAGAATATATCTGGGAACAAGTGACACTTGATATTTTCGATATACTAACCAAAAATAAGACGTGGCGAGATAAACAGAATGAAATTTTGAAGATATGGATAATATACGTGGACTGGATGAAAGAAGCTCGAGTCAATGAAGAAATGTGGGAGAAGAGGCTACAGAGAACGAACTTACTGCTGTTTGTGTGACAAAACTATGAAGAAGAAGTAATGGGGGGAGGGAGAAAAGGGGGGAAGTATTGTTTGAAAATGTATGAAGAAGGAAATTACGATAAACTGTACAATTCAAATGATACAATAATTTTTTTAAAAAAAACAATTGTACATACAAGTATGTAATATATTAAACCCTTTGCGATGGGTTTTAGTTTTGCAAGCTGTCTTGGGAGAGGTGATCCTAGATCTAATTCTATGTGGGACCCAGGACCTGGTGCGGGAAGTCAGTGTTGTTGAGCCGATAGGGAACAGCGACCACAATGCTGTCAGATTCAGAATCTCTGCATGCGAACAAGTGACAACTACTAATGTAGTTACATTCGCCTTCAGAAAGGGAAATTTCTCAAAGATGAGGGGGATAGTGCGCAGGAAGCTGAAAGGGAAAATCAAGAGAGTCAAAACTGTCCAAGGTTCTTGGAGGTTATTTAAAAACACAGTCTTAAAAGCTCAGCTGGAATGTGTTCTGCAGGTTAGGAAAGGCAGCGTCCAGTCCAAAAGAAAGCCACCATGGTTAACAAGGGAGGTTGAGAAAATTATTAGGAAAAAAAAGATGTCTTTTAGAAAATGGAAGTCCAACTTAACTGATGAAGAATACCAGAGAGAACACAAATGGTGGCAAAAGAGAAGCAAGTTAGCTGTAAGGGAGGCAAAAAAGGATTATGAGGAACGCATGGCTGCGAACATCAAGACTAGCAACAAACAGTTCTTCAAGTACATCAAAAGCAGGAAGCCAGCTAGGGAAGCGGTAGGCCCGTTAGATGATGAAGGAACAAAAGGTGTGCTAAAAGATGACAGGGAGATTGCAGAGAAGCTGAATGAATTCTTTGCATCTGTCTTCACCCAAGAGGAGGTGAGGAAAATTCCTGCACCTGAACCAAGCTTCTTAGGAGGTGAATCCGAGGAACTAGCGAAGATAGTGGTAGACAAGGAAGAAGTTCTGGCAGCCATTGATAAACTAAATGCTACCAAATCCCCTGGCCCAGATTGCATTCATCCAAGAGTTCTTAAAGAGCTCAAGCATGAAATTGCTGATGTTCTCACATTAATATGCAACTTATCCCTGAAATCAGGCTCCATCCATGAAGACTGGAAGATGGCCAATGTCACACCAATCTTTAAGAAAGGGTCTAGGGGGGCCCCAGGAAATTACAGGCCAGTCAGTTTGACATCTGTTCCTGGTAAATTAGTAGAATCTATCATTAAAGATAAAATTATAAAACATGTAGAAAAGCAAGACCTGCTGAGGAAGAGTCAGCATGGCTTTTGTAGAGGCAAGTCCTGTCTTACAAACTTACTAGAGTTCTTTGAAGGTGTAAACAGGCATGTGGATAAGGGGGAACCAGTGGACATTGTCTACTTGGATTTCCAAAAGGCTTTTGACAAAGTTCCTCACCAGAGACTGTTGAGAAAACTGAGCAATGAAGGAATAAGAGGGGAAGTCCTCCTATGGATTAAAAACTGGTTGAGGAACAGGAAACAAAGGGTGGGTATAAATGGGAAGTTCTCACAATGGAGAGATGTAAGGAGTGGTGTCCCCCAAGGATCCGTTTTGGGACCAGTGCTCTTTAACTTATTCATAAATGACCTGGAAGTAGGGGTGGGTAGTGTGGTGGCTAAGTTTGCAGATGATACCAAATTATGTAGGGTGGTAAGAACCACAAAGGATTGCGAAGAGCTCCAAGTGGACCTTGATAAATTAGGTGAGTGGGCCCAGAAATGGCAAATGCAGTTCAATGTAGCTAAATGTAAAGTGATGCACATAGGGGCAAAAAATCCAAACTTCACATACACGCTACAGGGGTCAGTGCTATCAGTCACAGACCAGGAAAGGGATTTGGGCGTCTTAGTTGATAGTTCCATGGGAATGTCAACTCAATGCATGGCAGCTGTGAAAAAGGCAAACTCTATGCTGGGGATCATTAGGAAAGGAGTTGATAATAAAACTGCAAGGATTGTCATGCCTTATATAAAGCCGTGGTGCGACCGCACTTGGAGTACTGTGTTCAGTTCTGGTCGCCACATCTCAAAAAGGATATCGAAGAGATAGAAAAAGTGCAGAGAAGGGCAACGAGGATGATTGAAGGATTGGAGCACCTTCCTTATGAGGAGAGGCTGCAGCGTTTGGGACTCTTTAGTTTGGAGAGGAGACGTCTGAGGGGGGATATGATTGAAGTCTATAAAATTATGCATGGGGTAGAAAATGTTGACAGAGAAATTTTTCTCTCTTTCTCACAATACTAGAACCAGGGGGCATTCATTGAAAATGCTGGGGGGAAGAATTAGGACTAATAAAAGGAAACACTTCTTCACACAACGTGTGATTGGTGTTTGGAATATGCTGCCACAGGAGGTGGTGATGGCCACTAACCTGGATAGCTTTAAAGAGGGCTTGGACAGATTTATGGAGAAGTCAATTTATGGCTACCAATCTTGATCCTCCTTGATCTCAGATTGCAAATGCCTTAGCAGACCAGGTGCTCAGGAGCAGCAGCAGCAGCAGAAGGCCATTGCTTTCACATCCTGCATGTGAGGTCCCAAAGGCACCTGGTGGGCCACTGCGAGTAGCAGAATGCTGGACTAGATGGACTCTGGTCTGATCCAGCAGGCTAGTTCTTATGTTCTTATGTTCTTATGTTCTTATGGGAGCCACTCTTGACTACAACGCTTGACATATAATTAACACAATGTAAGTGTTCATATGGTGGTGTCAGGATTCCTTTTGTGGGGTGTTTTATTGATGGAGGAGCCCTCAATAAACACCGCACAACACAGAATCTTGATGCAACTGCACCGATCACCCAAGGATGAGTGAAAGTTCCTTATTTTATTTCTTCTCATATTGTTTTACATCTGTTCAGAAGGTTTATCTTTGTTCAAAGCTCTCTGTTTTTCAAAGCTCTCTGAATTTAATGTTAAAGATTTGCTATGCAGCGTACACAAATTGTACAAGTTTTTATCCACAACAAATATGTATACACACATACATCGTTACAAATACATAAATGTTGTTTATGTGTACAGTACACACTTAATTATAAATCTTAATTTATTGCTGAACAAATAACATTGAAAATGGTGTCAATGGATAAGGAGAATTCATGGTAAAGGAAGGAGGGAAACGGGGAAAAGAATAAAGAGTGACAAGTTTGATTTGCAGGAGGGGGAGGGGAAACATTTGAAATGGCTTTTTCAGAGCAAAACAGCAGGGACGAGAAATTTCAAATCATCTTGAATGTGACTGCATCAAGTTTGCTTTTTTGCAAGGTAGTCTCAGAGCTCATGCACACCTGGGTGAAGTCGGCCCGCGAGGGTCGCGAGGAAGAGGCGAGATGCAGCGATATCATCCGGTGGAGAGAGCCAGCGGCAGGAAGCGTGAGATCCGTGGATCTGGCAACTCTCCCATGTGCTAGTCCCTGGCACCTTTTATTAGGGTTTCACAAGGGGCGGACCGGGAGGCAGGAGAGCAGGAGAATACAGTATAGTAATGACATCATGGGGTGGCCTACGTGCGGGAGGAAACGTTCGCGTCTGGGTCTAATCCATACCTGGGGGCAGGCGCCCCTTTGTCCCTTTGTCTGGGACATCTGGTGACCGTGAGTCAGGCATCTCATGACCTGTGACTCACGGGGGCCTGGGGGACAGGTGAGCGTGTGTGCCCAGAAGGACACAGATGGCACAGGCATTCCTGCGCTCTTTCTGAGGCTCTGCTGGGTTCGCGGGGCTCATCCCTACACCTGGGTAATGCCAAGAGGAGAACAGCTGGACCATGTGACTAACCCTACAGATTCTCATCCCAGAATTAATGAAACTGGGGTTCAGAAGGAGTGGAACACTGGACGCAGCCGAGGTGCAGAACAGCAGAGAAATGGAACGGTGCCATTCTGTGTGTAACCCCTGTGTTAAGAATGGGATGACCCAGAAAGGGGTGGAGACTGAAAGAAGCAGAAGGCTGCAGAACTCAAGAAGTTCAGTAGACTAAGGGGGCAGGGGATTAACATATACAAAGACTCTCTGATATTTTTAATGGCGATTTTGTGTCTATGAAACCACGTGAAATGTTGCTCAGGCCTTTTGTCACAATCAAGAATAGAGACTGGAGTTCAGGCAGTGAGGAATTGGTGCAAAGATGTGCAAAGATGTGTCACTGCTGTGCCTTTTGAATGTAGCAGTGGCCCTTTCAGAAATAAAAAGCAGCACCCAAAAGAAGCAAGAAGACTTGGGTTATAAAAAAAACTACAACCAGGTGCTCAGGAGCAGCAGCAGCAGCAGAAGGCCATTGCTTTCACATCCTGCACGTGAGCTCCCAAAGGCACCTGGTGGGCCACTGCGAGTAGCAGAGTGCTGGACTAGATGGACTCTGGTCTGATCCAGCAGGCTAGTTCTTATATTCTTATGTTCTTAAGTTGAAGGAGGCAACTGGGAACTTGATAGATTATTATAAGCCCTTAACACAGTGATTCCCAACCAGAATTCTGGGGTGCCTTGGGGTGCCGTGAGCATGTCCCAGGGGAACCGCAGCAACACTACCGCCCCCCCCCCTCACTTTTGCAGTGTCTGTTGCCGACACTAGCAAGGATATGGAGCTGGCCCAGGGGGCAGGCCTACCGCAAGGTCAGCAGCCACTTCCCACCCACCCCCGTGCTTCCCTTCACTCTGGGAGGGGAAGGTGGGGGTGGCAAGTAGGGGAACTGGAAGGTGGGGGGAGGATGGCAGGGGTACCATGAGATATGAAGAGTGAGGTCAAGGGTACCGTGACATCAAAAAGGTTGGAAAAGGAGAGGTTGCAGCATTTGGGACTCTTTAGTTTGGAGAGGAGACATCTGAGGGGGGATATGATTGAAGTCTATAAAATTATGCATGGATAGAAAATGTTGATAGAGAGAAATTTTTCTCTCTTTCTCACAATACTAGAACCAGGGGGCATTCATTGAAAATGCTGGGGGGAAGAATTAGGACTAATAAAAGGAAACACTTCTTCACGCAATGTGTGATTGGTGTTTGGAATATGCTGCCACAGGAGGTGGTGATGGCCACTAACCTGGAGAGCTTTAAAAAGGGCTTGGACAGATTTATGGAGAAGTCGATCTATGGCTACCAGTCTTGATCCTCCTTGATCTCAGATTGCAAATGCCTTAATAGACCAGGTGCTCGGGAGCAGCAGCAGCAGTAGAAGGCCATTGCTTTCACATCCTGCACATGAGCTCCCAAAGGCACCTGGCGGGCCACTGCGAGTAGCAGAGTGATGGACTAGATGGACTCTGGTCTGATCCAGTAGGCTAGTTCTTATGTTCTTATGTTAAAACCCTGCCTTAACACCTTGTTTAAGGGAACTGCAATGTTATTGGAAACTTGTGAGGAGGGAGATGTTCATTTTTGCTATATTGTAAATGTCAGAATGTATAGTTTCAGGGCCTTTTGTGTGTGAATTGTGAGCGTTCTTTTGGGGACCTTCATCATCATCTCAAATCCAACACACCAAGCCTCTGGAGTCTTCACAAGCCACCCCCTTGCAGGAAGAAATGGACTTGGCATCATCGGACTGTTATTAGAGGGACGTGAAATGAAACTTAAACTGGACCTTGAACTGTTATGCTAAATGTTCATACTTCACGAGAGTTGTATGTTAAGGAAAAGTAAACAATTTTGTTTAAAAGTTCAGTTGTTGCAAGGCTCCTTCCAAGTTCCGCCCCATTGAGCCCATAAGGTGAGGCTACACAGGCACGCTCCTCCTTTCCGGCACTGCCGCAGGATATCTGCTTATGCGTGCAAAGACCAAGCCAGAGATGGCCTAGCAGCGCCGCAAGCCTGCCCGTTCCCAGAACAAATGCCGCGCGGGACGAAAGCTTGAGAAAGCCGCCTGTGCAACGCCGACCATGTATCATATCAACCGGAGGCAAGGCGCCCCTGATGCAAAACGGAAAGTTTTACCAGCCACCTCCGTTTCCCAGCCAAGGGTACTCATTACAATACGCCAATCTGTCCCCTCCTGTCACCGAGGCGATTAAAACTCCCGGAGGACGCATTGACGGGAAATGGGAACCATACGCTCCCCGTGCTTCCAAATTAGAGAGGAAAGTTAATAACACCGGAGAAGCTCTCAGAGCCATTAGCAGGGAAATACAGTGACTTAAATCAAGTGCTGGAGAACTCTAAACAGCTTTCATTTATTCCGAAGAGGGGGTGGCATTTCAGCCCCCAGCTGGAAGATGCAAACATGAGTGGGGGAGAATAATCTGGGGATTGGAAAAGGAAGGTTATTACCTATAAAAGAAAAAGGGACTAACAGGGGGGAGTCAAAATAGATTGGAATATATATGCATCAACCTCCTTTTAGGCCGACACGGGAGATCACGGCATAGATGAAATCCATTTTCAAGACTGCCGCAACCCCCATTGATATCTGTAACAGGAAAAAAAATGATTTTTTAAAAAAAGCCTGACCCTTCTCTCTGAGATTGGATCAGCCAGCTTCTATTAGACTTAATTGGTAGTTTAAAACACACGCTATAATATAGGGTGTAGGCAAGCAGAGATCTGGCAACAACAAAAAAAAATGAATAACTGGAATGTTGTTTTTGCTAGATATGGGGAGTTTGCTCCCTGCAGGTTCATCTCAGACTAGCAGTTAGGCTAGAAGAAGAAGGAGAAGAAGGAGAAGAAGAAGAAGAAGAAGAAGAAGAAGAAGAAGAAGAAGAAGAAGAAGAAGAAGAAGAAGAAGAAGAAGAAGAAGAAGAAGAAGAAGAAGAAGAAGAAGAAGAAGAAGAAGAAGAAGGAAGGAAGGAAGGAAGGAAGGAAGGAAGGAAGGAAGGAAGGAAGGAAGGAAGGAAGGAAGGAAGGAGAAGAAGAAGAAGAAGAAGAAGAAGAAGAAGAAAAGAAGAAAAAGAATGAAAGAATGAAAGAATGAAAGAAAGAAGAAGAAGAAGAAGAAGAAGGAAGAAAAAAAGAAAGAAAGAAAGAAAGAAAGAAAGAAAGAAAGAAAGAAAAAGAAGAAAAAGAAGAAGAAAAAGAAGAAAGAAAGAAACAAAGAAGAAGAAGAAGAAGGAAGAAGAAAGAAAGAAAGAAAGAAAGAAAGAAAAAGAAGAAAAGAAGAAAGAAAGAAAGAAGAAGAAGAAGAAGAAGAAGAAGAAGAAGAAGAAGAAGAAGAAGAAGAAGAAGAAGAAGAAGAAGAAGAAGAAGAAGAAGAGGAGGAGGAGGAGGAGGAGGAGGAGGAGGAGGAGGAGGAGTAGTTTGGATTTATATCCCACTTTTCTCAACCGTAAGGAGTCTCAAAACGGCTTACAAACTCCTTCCTGCCCCCACAACAAGCACCTTGTGAAGTAGGTGGATCTGAGAGAGTTCAAGACAGCTGTGACTACCCAAGGTCACCCAGCAGGCTTCGCTTGTAGGAGAGGGGAATTGAACCCAGTTCTCCAGATTAGAGTTCGCCACTCTTCACCACCACACCACACTGACTCTCGAGTCAAGGGCCAGTCTGAAATCATTTTGGAGCCAATTATGCACAATGTGCCTGCTGCGTGGTAGGGGTGAATTTCTGTCGCAGCAAGATTTCTTGTATGGACGTATTTCCTCAAGCCCCACTTCCACTTTCCATTCTCTCCACAACAAGCAAAACCATTTGTGGCATGATTTTAATTTTGTTTCGCCGTCAGAGCAAGAAGTTTGCCAGTGAGCACAGCTTTGCCCTGGACATCTTCCCTCCACCCATGGCCAGCCTACCTAGCTCCACCTTTCCCATTCCCTTGCACTGCGCTTCTCTCATTCTGCTTCTGCCTTCCCCAATTACCAGGAGCACATTTTAAAAACTTTCTTTCAGACAATCTTCAGTTTTAAAAAACAAGCTGCTCTCTCTTTCAGCAACTAGAGACAGAAAGAATGTGTATAGAGGAAGGGAGGGGAACAGAGTATCAGCAAGATCTGTGCCCTTAAGGAAGTTGATGGGCAGAGTTAAGAGAAGGAACAAAAGGAGAGGGTTGTGAGTTCAGCAAGCATCTGTGGGGCAAGCATGTAAACAGAGAAATGAGAGGAGAACCCTTTGCAAGCCCACTGTACAGAGAAGAGTCCCAAGGTCAGAGTTCTTTGCGTAATCTTCCTTCCTTCCTTCCCATTTATATGCCACCTTTCCCCTTGCAGGCTCAGGGCACCTTCCAGTGTATAAATACATCATTAAAACAACATATCCTAATTCCATAAGAGGCCCCAATGGTGACAAAAACCACTTATTCTCCCAACAATGCACACAGAAAAAGAATTAAGGCTCAGCTGCCTTAACTGTAAGCCTGGTAGAACAGGTCAGCTTTACAGGCCCTGCCGAATTGCATCAAGTCTCACAGGATCCGGATCTCATTAGACAGAGATAGGGGCCAGGGCCAAAATTGCCCTGGCCCTGTTTGAGGCCAGACAGACATCTTTTGCACCAGGGATCGCCAGTAAGTTGTTTTTCGCTGATCACAGAACCCTTCGAGGGACACACTGCAAGCGGCAGTCCCACAGGTATGATGGTCCCAGACTGTTGAGGGCTTTGAAGGAAAAGAACCAACAGAGGAAGGGAGAAAGCCAGTAGCCCAGTCCTTGTTCCAGTTTTCTACTTGTGGGCTAATGTATGTCCAGAGGACATCTTTAAAAATCCCCACATAGAACACCAAATCAGTGTGCTCCAATACGTCTGACTAAGGCAAAACTAGAGGTGCGGGTTTCCGGGAACCACCTGAAGGTCTCCACACCTGCACAACAGGTGTGTGGAATGGCTGTTTAAGGATAAGGAAAAGCCCATTTGGGATCAAAATGCCTCTGGGGGAGGGGGGAGGCAGAGCTCCTTTCAGGGTTTTCCAAACTCTGAGGTGGGAAATTCCTAGAGATGTGAAGGTGGATCCAGGGAAGGGTGGAGTTTGGGGAGGGGAGGTACCTCAGCAGGGTATGCCATAAAGTCTACCCAAAGGCATTGGAGGGGAATTGCGTCCGGGACAAAATGGCGTCCTGCAGGGAGTGGGGCTCACAAGGTCTCCTGGGAAGTGTAGTTCTCACCAGGCTGCTTTTTAAGCAGGAGTGTCAAACTCACGGCCCTCCAGATGTTCATGAACTACAATTCCCATCAGTCCCTCCCAACATGAGCATTGATTATACTGGCAAGGGCTGATGGGAATTGTAGTTCATGAATATCTGGAGGGCCGCGAGTTTGACACCTGTGTTTTAAAGGCTGTTTTAAAACAGAGGCCCTTTCCGCACAGCGGAAAGGGTGCCTCTCCACCAGCAGAAATTATGCCAGTGGAGGGGAGGGAGCTGTTCGCATGGGAGCGTGTGAACGGCCCCTCAATGAAACCAGCACAGAAGCAAGGGAGGGCAGCTCGCAAGCGCGGAGCTGCCTCTTCTTGTGTCTCACACCTCATCCTCCCGAGGCTGCCGGGTTCACCAGCCTTGTAAGAGGCTGCAGGGACCCACCCATGCTGCCCTCTGACCTCCAGGGGTCAGAGGGCAGCGTGGGTGAGTCTCAGCAGCCCTCCAGATTGATACTGGAGGACGAGGTGAGTGGGGGGGACGGGAAGGTGGCGCTTTCCAAAAACCTCCCTCGGGAAGGGAGGTGGAAAGTGGTGCCTTCACGGCGCTCGAGGCTGCACAGGACGGCGCTGCCACCTGTGCGAACAGCTCCCCAGGTACCGGTGTTTTTGGCCCTGTGCAGAAAGGGCCTAAGATAGTTCCCACCAGGCGGCTTTTAAACTAAGGTAAATGGGGGGAGTGAGGGGAAGGGGGAGGGGGAGGGGTTGAGGCAATTTTCCGCCCTCACCTGTGCATGCCTGGTGCACGGCACACACCCACTCCTGCCCCTTATACAGCCTCTGCACGCCTCTTGGAGTCCTACCCTCTAAAGCAGTCATTTTCTCAAAAGATACTGATCTCTGGAAGTCAGCTGTCATTCCAGAACATATCCAGGGCCCACCTGGGGGTTGGCAACCTTAACTGCCGCATTTCTCCCCAAACCATTTTTTTTGTGCTTGCGAAAATAGCGTTTACTTAACTAATCTCCGCGTATAAGTACTTAAGGAAAATATACTTCCCTCTGAATTTCCGAGTGATTCTTTTTAAAAAGCCCCCCAAAACAATTATAATGTAATAAAAGTTGAGTCTGCCTGTTGAAAACTCTCATATAAAAGGACAATGTTTATTGGTCTCTTGTCAAGCACTAGCCGTAAGTCTGGGAACTGCAGAAAAAACAAGTTATCTTTATATTTTCAAAAACTGGGAAATGATTTTAGATGGTGTACCAGCAAGACGACAGGAGGCAGGCTGGGTGGCATTTTAGCAAGTGGGTGGAAGGTTTGTAAAATTAGTTAACTGTTCCGCGTGTTTGAAGCTACACTCTTTTCCCCACCCCCACCCCACCCCCAATGATGGAAAAATATATTGGCCAAGTTTTTTTTCCTTGTTCGCAAAGAACTGTAATTGCAGGAATGTTTCTTTGCAAGACCTGTAGAATTGGCTGGCCAGAGGTAAGAAAGAGACACTGTCGGAGAACAAAAGTGTGAGAATTCAGCATCTCTAGACTTGTAAGACGTAAGAAGAAGAAGAAGAAGGAGAAGAAGGAGGAGGAGGAGGAGGAGGAGGAGGAGGAGGAGGAAGAAGAAGGAGGAGGAGGAGGAGGAGGAGGAGGAGGAGGAGGAGGAGGAGGAGGAGGAGGAGGAGGAGGAGAAGGAGAAGAAGAAGAAGAAGAAGAAGAAGAAGAAGAAGAAGAAGAAGAAGAAGAAGAAGAGGAGGAGGAGGAGGAGGAGGAGGAGGAGGAGTTTGGATTTATATCCCCCTTTCTCTCCTGTAGGAGACTCAAAGGGGCTTACAATCTCCTTGCCCTTCCCCCCCCTCACAACAAACACCCTGTGAGGTAGGTGGGGCTGAGAGAGCTCTGAGAAGCTGTGACTAGCCCAAGGTCACCCAGCTGGCGTGTGTGGGAGTGTACAGGCTAATCTGAATTCCCCAGATAAGCCTCCACAGCTCAGGCGGCAGAGTGGAGAATCAAACCCGGTTCCTCCAGATTAGATACACGAGCTCTTAACCTCCTACGCCACTGCTACTGCTGCAAATGTGACTAACAATGTAAATGGACTGATAACCCCACCCACAATACAATGCACCTTTGCATAGCAAGTTCCACCCAAACACTTACTGATTGGTTCCCCACCCTGGGACATTGACAATATATACCTTCTCTCTGGACACAGTGTGTAACAGACTTTCCTCTGTGATACACCTCTGAAGATGCCAGCCACAGATGCAGGCGAAACGTTAGGAACAAAATCTACCAGACCACGGCCACACAACCCAGAAAACCCACCAGAACCAGTTGAATCCGGCCGTGGAAGCCTTCGACAATACGTTGAACAAAGAAACAGTTTAACAGGCAAAAAAGAGGGAAGCAGGTATCTCTAAATGGCTGTGCGCATCTACTGCCCTTTTGAAGAGCTACATTCTTGTTCATTTGCCATTGATCAATCCCAACAAAGTACCCTGTTAGAAGTTCCAAGGTCAGTCCTTATTTCAGGTACCAGAGATAAGCCTGGGAAATCCAGCCCTCCTTCCTACTCTTTCATCTTCTCTAATCTCTGAACCAGCTCCTGTCTTCAAAGAGGAAGAGGAAAAAGTCAGTCAGATCTGAACTGATCTTTATGATTTTTTTCCTCCATAGCTTGATGCAGTACGTGGACATCAGACGTGACGTGAGTATTTTTATAAGTGTCGGTTTGGAGAAAAGTCATTACAAATGAGAAGTTGGGTCTTGGCAAGTCATGTTGCAGGGTGGGGGACACACAAAGTTGCATGTGCTATATGGCACTTCGGGTAACAACCTGCAAATGATATAGAGTAGCTCTAGGAATTGCCAGCAACTCTTTGGTTAAAACCCTGGAATTTCTGCTGATTCCTAGAGCTACGTTCTGTTATTTCTGGGTTATCAGAAGTGTCATTAAAATGGTATGCAACCATTATCTGTGTGTGTGTGAGGGGGTGGGTTGCCCCAGTGGTGGGATTCAGCCTATTCGCACCAGTTTGGTAGAACTGGTAGCTAATTTTTTGTCAAGTTCGGAGAACTGGTTGTAATCCCACCACTGAGTTCTTTCAGAACCGGTTGTTAAATTATTTGAATCCCACCACTGGGTTACCCATTTTTCTCCCACTGACAAATGGGTGGTGGGTGATGGAACCTGACAGTTGAGAATTCCCCATCCCAACAGGGGGTCTGGCAAGTCTACCTGGGAAAAACATATATGTCATGGAGATTTTTTGGAGGGAGTGGGTAAATCCTGACATCTTGCTTTTATAGAGCAGCAACAGCAGGATAGTAAAAGGGATAAGGGGAATCCACCAAATACCCAGAACTGATGCCTTAGCACCATGTCAGTGACATCTTTTTATATATTTTAATGATGTTAATGATTTTAAACGTTATTGTTATTGCCAATTTTTTAATACTTGTTGTCCACTGCCCAGAGCCCTTAGGGGATGGGGCGGTTTATAAATGCAATAATAAAATAAATAAATAAATAAATAAATCTCTAGGATTTGCCAGAACTCTGTGGTAAAACCATAGTTTTGGCTGAATCCTAGAGAGTTGCATTGGTGGCGTGATGCAGTTTCCAGGCATTTGCTGGAAGTGACATCTTGGCATTTCTTTGGAATTTCTTAGGACGTTTTAAAAAGAACCCCTCTTGGCTTTTTTTTGCCTGCATAGCAGACGTGTTCTTCCCCACCCCCACCTTCCTCCACAGAGGACAGGTCTACCCAATGCTTCTTAATGGGAGGCAGACCAGTCCTCCGAGTGGCTGCGATTCTCAGGTGGTGTCTGCATAGCTACAAATGCAACTCATTCTAAACTTTAAAAAAAGAGGAGGAAAACCACATGTGCGCAGGATCATCAGGGAAAACAAATTTTATTCTTCAACTTTTACAAGGAAATAGCAATTGGAGGTGCTGCAAGCATAGGAAACCTCCGCGGGAGACAAATGCAGCAAACGGCAGCAGCACGGACGCTGAAGCTGCAGAAAATGGCAGGCCCAAGTTGCTATGGAAATGAAAGTAAGCCCTCTAATGGGGGAGGGGGGTGGAAGGCGGGAAAAAAAATCTCCCGCCTGTTTGTGTTCACACAGCCCAGCAGGAAACTTCTTGAAGATTACTTCTGGGGGGAAGGGGGAGTCCACTTTTTAGTGACTTTAAAATAAGACGGCTTGAGCAAAAATAATTTGCACCATCTACAGCACGGGTGTCAAACTCGCGGCCCTCCAGATGTTCATGAACTACAATTCCCACTAGTCCCTCCCAACATGAGCACTGGCTATACTGGCAAGGGCTGATGGGAATTGTAGTTCATCAACATCTGGAGGGCCGCGAGTTTGACACCTGTGATCTACAGCATTGCCGGTACAGCAGTCCATCATCTTCGGCACTGCTGGCCCCCTCCCAGCCTTGGGATCGGATGCCATAGGTAGATAAACAATGCATTTTCAATTCAATTTTATGTAGATGCTGCTATGGAAATGTAAGGGTTTTAATGCTACTGTTTATATTTGTATTTATTGTTTTATCAGCCTTGTTTATGGGCCCTGTACACCGCTCAGAGCCCTCAGGGGGTTGAGCGGTTAATGAAGTATAATAAATAAATAAATAAATAAATAAATAAATAAATAAATAAATAAAATGTCCTGAGGATGCGTTGAGAGAAAAGCTGTGTGGACTTCCTCCCAAAGATGCCTTTTTCCCGTCCTCAGGCCATCTTATTTGTGCCGTGCAGAAAGGGCCATATATCCTGCCAGATCTGGCTTTTTTGTAGGTTGGCAGTCAGCAGTTTTGTGAAAATACTGATTTTAAATGGATTTTACAGGCACTTGCGTACGTGTGTGCATACGGTATGGAAATCAGCCCCCAGCAAAAGGCAATCTATAAATACTTTTCAGTAAATAATAAAGCAAGCCACGCGGTCTTCCCCATCTTTCATTCTGAGCAGTTTCCTAGAGAATTGCCACCTCTCCCCTCAGCACTCCCGTAAATTTCTCTGTCATTGATAGTGGGAACTCAACATGTGCATCTCTTTATGCTGGACAAAACGGCAACAGTTGCCTGTCATAATAGCTGCTCAGGCCGGGAAAGGAGGCAAACCTCATTCTCCTGAGATTGTTACTCCCTCCAACTCAACAGATGACGGCTTGACTGCAGCTCCTTCCACACGTTTTGCTACCTATTGGAATGCAAGAGTGGTAAAATTCTCATTACTGTTGGGTAGGCAGAGATAAGTAAGCTCCTCAGGGGAGATAAACAAGCTCCTCGCCCTTATATTGCTTTTGTCAACTGTGTGGATTTAGGGTTGCCAGGTCTCCCCAGCCACTGGCAGAGAATGGAGGTGTAGGGTTGCCAGATGGAGGTTGGGAAACTCCTAGAGATTTGGGGAAGAAGCCTAGGGAGGTCAGGGACCAGTGGCATGCTGCTAATGGAGACAAGGGGTATCTCATGCCCCTGGGCACATTCCACTGAGCCCCGCCCCCCTCCCAGTCTCCCTGCAGGTTGGCCCTGGAAAGGGGCAGAAGCCGGCCTGCAAGGAGGTGGGGGCGGGGCACGATGGTGGATGCCTGCAGCGCCCCGCCCTCCTGGCCTCTCTGCAGGCCAGCTTCTGCCCTCCCCAGACCCTCCCCAGCTGGCCTACAGGGAGAGTGGGAAGGTGGGGTGCCACATAAGCCCATCTGAGCTCCTCCTCTCTCCCGTCCTGCAGCCCTCCCCCCCTCCCTGCCTGAAGGGTTCTCCTGTAGAGTGGGGCAACAGGGAACCAGCGGGGCACTGGGAAAGGCCTGCCGCCTCATGCCCCCGGGCACCATTTAGGCCTGGTACGCCACTAACAGGGACATAAGTGGGGTACACAGAGTCCACCCTCCGAACAGCCACTTTCTCCTGAAAAACTGCTCTGTGTGGTCTAGAGATGAGCTGCAATTCCAAGGATCCCAGGTGACACCTGGAGGCAGGCATCCATATTCAGACTTGATGTGTAGGATGGTTCTATCTATATGTACAGCCAGATGCATTGTAAGATGAAACATTCTTAGCTGTTTAGGGTTGCCATTATCTTGTCTAGGATTGCCATTACCTTGCCAGTGCAGGGAGGTCGAGAAGGGGCGGGGCTCAGTGGCATGCGCCTGGGGACATGGGATACCCCTTGTCCCCATTAGTAGTACGCCACTGGTCCCTGTGGTCCCAGTACGCCACTGGTCCCAAATACATGGAGGGGAGGAAGATGGCAGAAAGCAGAGGGGAGCTACCTAGGAAGAGGCAGAATCCACAGCAGTTGGCAAAATCAGCATGCTCTTCCCAATTATGATGATGATGAAGAAGAAGAAGATTTGGATTTATATCCCCCCTTCTCTCCTGCAAGGAGACTCAAAGGGGCTTAAAAACTCCTTTCCCTTCCCCCCTCACAACAAACACCCTGTGAGGTGGGTGAGGCTGAGAGAGCTCCGAAGAACTGTGACTAGCCCAAGGTCACCCAGCTGGCGCGTGTTGGACTGAACAAACTAATCTGAATTCCCCAGATAAGCCTCCACAGTTCAAGTGGCAGAGGGGGGAATCAAACCCGGTTCCTCCAGATGAGAGTGCACCTGCTCTTAATCACTACGCCACTGTTGCCCTCAATGCTGCTCTCTCATGACGCCAATGGCCAGCTCTCTTAATCTGGAGGGAAGCCTCCTCATGAGAAAGAGCCTGCTTGTAAATTAAAAGACTTGTTTGTAAGTAAGGGCCTTGTCGTGAGCAAGGCAAGGGAGGCACAGGGCAAGAGTGCTTGGAACGCTGCATAGAAAAGGGGTGATCTACTAGGAACTTATTCTGGTCAGAGGGACTCATCTTTATAAAGAGAAGGAACGGGTTGTGAGAAAGACAGTTTCCTCTAGCAGAGTCAGTCACATGTACGAAGGGTTGCCAGCAAGCCTGAACAAAAATGTTCTGACTATCGAACAAAGCCTTAATGTTTGGAAATGGGCAGGCGAAATGTTTTATGTCATGGAGATAAATAACTGCCAGTTTAGCCTCTATTAAGGACAGGGCATTTTCCCCAGGCAGGGGGCAATCCTACATATGATAATTAGTGCTTGCAAGGGGCAGGCTCAAATCCACATTTATTGTAAAACTCAACATGAAAAAGGTGGCAGAACAGCTTTTAAACTGATCCCTTTTAAACAGAAAGCCGGCAGGAGCTGAGGTGACTTCAGTTCGGAATACAGTGTCTATGGCAGCACCATGCTGTCAGGGGATGATGGGAACTGTAGTCCATAACATCTGGAGGGCCGCGAGTTTGACACCTGTGGTCTGTGGGGATGCTTTGGGGATGAAGTGTCTAGGGGGTAGAGTGTCACAGACACTCCAACATATGCCAGGGAAGAGGAGTGAGTGAGTGAGGGGTGGCTTGCAAGGGAAGGGGAGGGAGGGGTGGCATACAAGGGAGGGGGAGGGGCCTGGCATCTGGACATGGCCCACCCCCCCTAGCAGAGGGGTGTAAAACTCATTTGTAAAACTCATTTGTTGTAAAACTCATTTGGTGAATTTTGGCCTATTGTGTTTTTCAGCTTCATCTCCTTCACACAGTGTCTGTGAGTACCAGTTGTAGATAGATGAGCCACGAATATTGTCCAGAATTCATCGGAGGGAGCGCAGGATTATAAAATAGAAGAAGGAGAAGAATTTTGGATTATACCCCGCTTTTCTCAATCATAAGGAGTCTCAAAGAAACTTACAAACTCCTTCCCTTCCTCTGCCCACAAGAGACACCTGGTGAGGCAGGTGAGGCTGAGAGTCTTAAGAGAACTGTGACTAGCCCAAGGTCACAAAGCAGGCTTCATGTGGAGGAGTGTGGAAACAAATCCAGTTCACCAGAATTGGAATCCACCGCTCATGTGAAGGAGTGGGGAATCAAACCCGGTTAACCAGCTTAGAATCCACCACTCCTAACCACTACACCACACGGGCAGTTGTTGAAGTCAAAGAGGTCCAGGCCCCAGCCAGTCACCATTTTTTCTTCTCAAGGAAACTGTCTTAAGAAGCTGGTGGAGGAGTTGCAGACAAAATATACAGGAATGGAAAGGAAAACAGTCTCTAGAGTCCTGTAGCCACCGAGAGGAAGGGGGTTCAGGCAGTGACCCCTGTCACGAGAACAGTGATGTATGATAAATACACACAAGAATATCCCTAATTTCCTCTGTGGAAAGTTGGAGTCGTGGATTTACTCAGTTTAGCCCATCAACGAAGTGTGGAGAAGTCTCTGAGGGGAACAAAACCCCTGAAGAATGGCCTCCTTTCACAATCGTCCACTTTTCTCCCTGGCAGCGCAAGCGAATGAGTCACCAGGAACCCGTGCTCAACATCTGACAGGCTTGACTGTATCAAAGGCGAGGAGTCTTGCCAAAAGGAATAAAATATCCAAGGAGTAGTTTCAGAGTCTATGCAGAGACAATTCCTCACTACATTACTACAGACAGTGCCCTCAGTTTGAG
Organism: Sphaerodactylus townsendi; assembly: GCF_021028975.2. Taxonomy (NCBI): domain Eukaryota; kingdom Metazoa; phylum Chordata; class Lepidosauria; order Squamata; family Sphaerodactylidae; genus Sphaerodactylus; species Sphaerodactylus townsendi. The sequence goes on along the minus strand of NC_059425.1, from coordinate 16,313,587 downwards.
ACAGTGTCCCAGTGTGAGGATTTTGTGAGATCCCTGCAGAAATGGTACCTGTGGACTCTCTAGCTCCTGGAGTCCATTTAAGGCTGTCAACTAGGCTTGGAGATTCTGGTGCAGCAAATATTGGATTCGGCCCGAATCTGGGCGTATTCGGGCCTATTCTAGCCAAAATCGGCCAAATATGTCCTACCTGAATATGAACGAATCCGAATGTAAGGTATTTGGACTTTTTGGGGGGTGTTTTGGGTGTTTTTTCACGTTTGGGGCTGCAGGGGGCACATTTTTAAAGATGGCGGCACCAAAATTTCAGGGTATCATCCAGAGACTGTCCTGATTATGCCAAGCAAGTTTGGTGAAGTTTGTTTCGGGGGGGCAAAGTTATGGACCCACAAAGGGGATGCCCCATCCCCATTGTTTCCAATGGGAGCTAACAGGATATGGGGCTACCCCTTTGAGGGTCCATAACTTTACCCCCCTGAACCTAACTTCACCAAACTCAGGTGGTATCATCAGGACTGTCTCTATATGATACTCTGATATTTCAGTGCCGCTAGCTTTAAAACTGCACCCCCTGCAGCTTGAAACATGAAAAAACACCTGAATTTCTTGGCTATACCTGAATATTCAGGTATATCTGAATATGTTATTTTATGCCCGAATAAATCCGAATCCGAATTTTACTGAATTTTACCGAATTTCTAGGGTATTGACCAAGCCTACTGTCAATTCCGGAGTCTGGTTGGGCTTTTGCAAACCCAGAAATGGGAATGGTAGCTCTTGGCTTTGGAGTCCAGATAGCTCTTTGTGAGGCCTAAAAGGATCTTGCTGGCCCTCAGCTTTGAAGTCCAGTTAGGCTTTGTGAGCCCCAAAATGACATCAGCGGCCCTCAGCTCTGAATGCCGCTGAAGATTTTACAACCTCCCAACGGCTCGTGGCTATCAGTTCTGGAATAGGCTATAGACCTCAAAATTGTGTCTGTAACCCTCAGCTCTGGAGCTGTTAGAACTTTGCAGCTAAAATTTTTTGGCTATGTAAAAAATTTTGCAGTTGGGGCATTTACCTGCTTAATTTCTACCCTACTTTGCAATCTGCAAGGGCCCCACATAAAGCAGCAGGCAAATGCACTCAGCCCCATTTAAAACCATTAAGACATTCAATTAAAACCACCAATCACAGGGAAAAAACCAATAATAGCCAGCACCCTCAACAGCTTTATGAATTTTTAAAGCCTATAAAGAGAGGGAGAGAGAGAGCTTGGACAGAGAATTACACAATACAGAGAGGAGTGGAACCGCTTCCAACGCCTTCCCTGTGCCAGATTTCATTTGCAAAATCTTCTCTCATCTCCCGCAGGCCGCAGTGGTATCAAATAGATAAGGGGAGACTTGAACACAGCTCTTCCAAATCCAGGTCCAGTTTTCTGGCTACTGGACTGGGCGGTGCTTGAGCCACAGTTCAGCAGTGATGTCTTACTGACCATCTTCTTTTTCCCCACCTGCCCAATCTCTGCAAAGAATAAGGTTTCCAGCCCCAAGGTAGAGGCTGAATATCTCCCACTATTACAAATGAACTTCAGGTGAGAGAGGTCAATTCACTTGAAGAGGTGCCGTACCGGGGCTAAACTGCACCTGGGGGAAGGACCACCTCCACGCTCCCACCCCACTTACAGAAGTCAAGGAGCCCCCCCTCCTGCATCACCTTAGGCTGGCTCCTACCACCCCCAGGGCCTGGGGAGGGTAAAAGTCGGCCTGCACACCGAGACCTGCCCCCTGCCTCCCTGCAGGCCAGCTCCTGCCATCCCCAATCTCCCCGTTAGTGATATGCACATCCCTGACTTGGAGAAAACGGCTGCTTTGGAAGGAAGACTCTATGGCATTATACCCCATTGAAGTTCTTCCTCAGACCCCACCCTCCTCAGGCTCCACCCCCAAAATCTCCAGGTATTTCCCAATCCAGAGGTGGAATCCTTAGGAAAAAACATTAGATGCCTAGACACTTTTTCCTGACTACAATTTTAAACAGACAGTAGCTGTTTTGACATTTCCCACTGAAAACTGGTTTCCCAGATCTATTTTTAAGAAAGACGATGATGAAGAAGAAGAGTTTGGATTTGTACCCCACCTTATATCCACTCCTGTAAGGAGTTTCAAGGCAGCTTACAAGCTCCTTTCCCTTCCTCTCCCCACAACAGACACCTGTGAGGCAGGTAGGGCTGAGAGAGTCCTGAGAGAACTGTGACTTGGCCAAGGTCACCCGGTACACTTCATGTGGAGGAGTTGAAAAATAAATCCAGTTCACCAGATAAGAGTCTGCTGCTCGTGAGGGATGTGGGAGAACTCGCTTCTCTAGATTTGAGTCCACAGCTCTTAACTGCTACACCAGGCCGGCTCTGATCCCCCTAATGTTTGCAGCTCCTCAAGATGAAAACCTCATCCAGGTGACGCAGGCCGAAGGCTACTTCTTCCTGTTCTCCTCTGTAGAGCCACCAACCTCCAGGATCTCCTGCTATTATAATTGATCTCTCCTCTGGAGAAAATGGCTGCTTTGAAGGATCTATGGCATTGTAACCTACTGAGGACCCTCCCCGCCCCAAACGCTGCCTTCCCCAGCCTCCAATTCTCCAGATATTTCCCAATCCAGAGCTGGCAACCCTAATCCCCCAATTTCCCCTTTTTGAATTACTGACTGCTGTAGATTCAAGTGGTAAGCCAGCTACCCGAGAAGGGGAAACATTTCCCTTTGCTCTCAATGTTTCTCTGTCCTAGTCAATTGTTGGGTGACCTGGGGCCAGGTACTTTCTCTCAGTCTAACCTATTTCACAGAGTTGTAGTGAGGATAAAATGGAGGAAGGCGGGGGAGCAATGTAAGCTGCCTCAGTTCCCTATGACACAGTCAGAATTCGAATCCGTGTCTCCCCAATCCTAGTGCAGCATAAACCCCTCACCACACTGGCAGGATCCAATAATCTGAGGCTTCAAGGACTGTGAATCTTTCCCAAACTCCCTTCTTCCTGTCAGCCCTTTCCAACCTTGAGAAACTGTAGGGCGTTGTGCTGAAAGAGTTGGATTCAAATTCTGAAATGCTACCGAACTGGCAGGTTTGTGGGAAATCTAGCTCTAGAATTTGCCATGCAAGGAAGGAGTTAAGGAGCAGGAATACTTTCCCCCTTCCCAAAGCAGCTGCCAATTCTCAAAGGAGAGCCGGACGTTCCATCCTCGCCCGCCCACCGCCGTTCATTTCAGGGCAGCGATCCATTGAACTGTCCCCCGGCGCGGCGCGGCCCCTCCCCGTCTTGTTGTTTTAAAAAGCAGTGCCTCCAGTTTCAGACTCAAACTTCTGTTTCTCCTTTGCCACAGCCCAGCTTCTCTTCTGCTTCCACCCAGTCTCATTCCACAAGCCATGAAGGTGTCTATTTTCCATCTCCTCTTCTTGGCTGGCCTTTCAGTCATATCTGCCCAGGAAGGTGAGTAGCTGAGTTGTCTTACGTTGGAAAGTGGTTGGGGGCAGGGGGGCAGGGGATAGTGTGTTTCAGAAGCATGATTTGAGATGGAGCTCAGCCCCAGAACAGTTTTTCATTACTAAGGCTCATTCCTGGAGCCTTCAAAGTCCACAGCAAGCATTGAGAGGAGGGGACATATCTCTCTGAGCATGTGCAAAATATATATTTGCTGTAGGGTTAGGGCACAGTGCTTGAAGCCATGAGTTTCAGCTTTTCAGTTGGTTGGAACTCTGGCACTTCTCGGAAATATCATCGAATCACTGGGTTGGAAGGGGCCAAAGAGGCCATCTAGTCCAACCCCCTGCCCAATGCAGGATCAACCTAGAGCATCCCTGACAAGTGGTTGTCCAACCACTGTTTAAAGACTGCCAGAGAGGGAGCACTCACTACCTCCCTAGGGCAGGGGTGGCCAACCTATGGCACTCCAGATGTTCATGGACTACAATTCCCATCAGCCCCTGCCAGCATGGCCAATTGGCCATGCTGGTAGGGGCTGATGGAAATTGTAGTCCATGAACATCTGGAGTGCCATGTTGACCACCCCTACCCATGGCAGTTGGTTCCAACTACTCTTACTGTAAAAAAATCCTTCCTAATATCCAGCCGGTACCTTTCTGCTCATAATTTAAAACTGGAATTTTGAGAGAGGTTGGTGAACGCACCATAAAACGGTCACTACAGGAGGCTCCATAGCATTCGTCTGTCTAGCACAGTAGTCTCTACTCTGACTGGTAGCCGTTGTCCCAGATCTCATTAGGCAAAGAAGAATCATTCCTAGTTTATCCGTTACTGAAGACCTTTTAAATTATAGATGTGAGGAAGTGAACCGGGCGGAACAAAAGCTCCGTTTCTCATCCGCAACTCCTCCCTGCTCGATCTTTAAGCAGAACTGGTGGAAATGTTCAGGATTTTAAAAGAGAAGGGATGGACGCAAACTGGGTTTATAAACTACAAGCATGGTGTGAGAGGGTAGACAGAGAGAATTTATTTTCCCCCTCTCTAGTAACTCTAGAATGCCTTTGGGGTAAACAGTGAAATCGATGGGTGGTAGATTCCAAACTGATGTGCAATTCCACTAGTGTGATTGCTTCCACGTAATGTGATACTGACCAGGGGCTCAAAGGGCTTTTCAGGCAGATTTGTCAAATTCATAAAAGATAGTCCAGTCTGTTGCTATTATCAGGACGAAACTTGCACATTATGGGGACAGACCGATTGTAATCCTGAGTCTCCAGTGTGAACTCCATTTAAAAACCCCAAGGAGGACTGGTTTGGATTGGGATGCTTTGACCTTCCGCACATGCGGCAGTGGCGTAGGAGGTTAAGAGCTCGTGTATCTAATCTGGAGGAACCGGGTTTGATTCTCCGCTCTGCCGCCTGAACTGTGGAGGCTTATCTGGGGAATTCAGATTAGCCTGTGCACTCCCACACACGCCAGCTGGGTGACCTTGGGCTAGTCACAGCTCTATGGAGCTCTCTCAGCCCCATCCACCTCACAGGGTGTTTGTTGTGAGGGGGGAAGGGCAAGGAGATTGTCATCCCCTTTGAGTCTCCTATAGGAGAGAAATGGGGGATATAAATCCAACTCTTCTTCTTCTCCTTCTCCTTCTCCTTCTTCTCCTTCTTTTTCTTCAACCCTGTGCAGTTTTCTGGAGCCAAAATGACATTGGGAGGTTGGTATTTCCCAGGGGCGGAGCAAGAAGAAACTGCGCCCGGGGCACGCACGTGCTCTGCGCCCCTGCTGTAGTGCCAGCCCCCCACCCCCGAAACACCCCCGCCACGCCCCCTCCATGGCCCAGCCACACCCCTGCCACCACCACACCTGGGGCGTCACGCCCCCCTGTCCCATTGGTGCTACGCCACTAGTATTACGGGTGGCCCCCATATGCACTGGAATATTTTTTATAAATTCTTGAAACAGACCCAGCGTGAACATGGAAACACTTCACCTAGTTAGTTTCTGGTAGTTATTTAACTGTGTTGCCAATCTCCTGATGAACCTTGGAGATGACTGGGAATTACAACTGATCGCCAGACAATACAGATCACTTCCCCTGGAGAAAATGGATGCTTTTGATGGAGGACTCTATGTTTTTTCTCTCTTTCTCACAATACTAGAACCAGGGGGCATCCATTGAAAATGCTGGGGGGAAGAATTAGGACTAATAAAAGGAAACACTTCTTCACACAACGTGTGACTGGTGTTTGGAATATGCTGCCACAGGAGGTGATGATGGCCACTAACCTGGATAGCTTTAAAAGGGGCTTGGACAGATTTATGGAGGAGAAGTCGATCTCTGGCTACCAATCTTGATCCTCCTTGATCTCAGATTGCAAATGTCTTAGCAGACCAGGTGCTCGGGAGCAACAGCCGCAGAAGGCCATTGCTTTCACATCCTGCATGTGAGCTCCCAAAGGCACCTGGTGGGCCACTGCGAGTAGCAGCGTGCTGGACTAGATGGACTCTGGTCTGATCCAGCAGGCTCTTTCTTACGTTCTTATGTGGCATTATACCCCTCTGATGTCTCTCCCCTCCTCCAAACCCCATTGTCCCAGGTTCCATTCCCAAATCCCCAGGAATTTCCCAACACAGAGCTGAAATCTCCATACGTCATTTAAAAACGCTCAGGAACCTTGCCAGGGTAGTAATGGTGGCAACCCCATCTCTCCATCTCTCTCTGTCTCTCACAGACTTGTCTGGAAGGGCCTTTCTTTTCCTCAACGACTCCAGTGAAAACTGCGTCATCGTCAGACCCCTGCCAGAAAAACCACTGGAGAAACTTACCATTTGCCTCAGGTTCTACACAGATCTGACTCGGACCTACAGCCTTTTCTCCTACGAGACAGATCCCGACAACAGCGAGATCCTGATCGTCAAGACCGAGTCGGGAGACTACGCATTCTTTCTGGGAGGAGATTACGTAATCTTCAAAGTTCCAAATGATCCCACAAATTGGGAACATGTCTGTTTTGCCTGGGAATCGACCACGGGGACAGTCGAATTTTGGATGAATGGGAAACCTTGGCCACGGAAAGGGATGAAGAAAGGTTACACAGTCCCTGCTGCAGCGTTCATCCTGTTAGGCAAAGAACAAGACCGTTATTGGGGTTCATCAGGCACATTCTCAGGAGAACTGGCCGATGTGTACGTGTGGGATTTTCTTCTTTCACCTTATCCGATGAGGTCAACCTACCATGATTTCAAGCTTCCCCCTTGCATTCTGTGTTGGAAGGATCTGCAGTATGAGGTCAAGGGCGATGTAATAGTTAAGGCTAGGTTAAAATAAGGGGAAAGTATAAAAATCCAGCCTTACGAATAAATCCACACAAATCATTAACCTAGAAGTAAAAAAAAAAAAAGTACTAGTTTTCCATAGTGTTGTGTTGGATTATAAACTTAATATTTAGCAGAGAGCGGAATTTGCTGGTTTTATATAAAAGAGTTTACTTGCTAACGGGAAGGGCTTACATGGAAGAAAATAAAGAATGGCTTTCTATCCTAGTACGATCTTAGGCCCCTTCCGCACATGCAGAATAATGCACTTTCAAACCACTTTCAAAGCACTTTGCAGCTGGATTTTACTGTGCAGAATAGCAAAATCCACTTGCAAACCGTCGTGAAAGTGGATTGAAAGTGCATTATTCTGCATGTGCAGAAGAGGCCTCCGTTGCATTGCTTAGGACCATGTGATCCCGCATGGTGCCTATCTAGCAAGGCAGAGATTCACCTCTTGTGGTGATCTCAACAATGTGGCATCTTGTACCTCCTGTGAATGTTCTTTCTGCCGTTCTGAGCGAGACAAAGAAGCATACTTAACTAACCTCCAAGTAGGAAATCACCGAAATTCTGCACTTAGTGTTTTAACCAGCTGCATGGCACAATTCACACATTGTATTGCACAAATTATTTCAACAAAAGTCAATAAACTCAATGTAATATGAACTTGTGTCTATATTTTCTTGTTTCCAGCTCATATGTTTAAATGCAACCTCTACTCATTATAAGAACAATACTTGACTAAATATGATTCCAGTACAGAAAATGGGCACACAAGACTCAAGTACATATAATCTTGTATTCCACAATAAGGTAGAGCCTGGAGCTCTCTTGGAAATACTACTGATTTCCAGACATCAGTTTCCCTAGAGAAAATGGCTGCCTTGGAGGGTGTATTTTATGTCATTAAAGCCTGCTCAGGCCCCGCCCACCTTCCCCAAACTCCACCCTCCAAATCGCCAGGGTTATCCCAACCCAGAATTGGCAACCCTAACCTCACATTATTGTCTTTGGCCTTTTCTACACAAATCTCCTAAAAAGTTTGTAAACCGTTTTCAATCCCCATTTTGTTCGCACTCACCCCCTCGAAACGATTCCTGGCCGCCATTTTCTGGTTTGCCCTGTTTTTTCTTAGTGTGTGGACCAATCAGTGATTCATGCTCATAGACTCAGGCTGCAGTTCTCTGAGTCTTCTGTAGTCGATCATGCTGTGAAATTTAAGGCCCCCCTACATCAAAAACGCTCTGAAACGCTCCCAAAACAGGTCAAGTATGAGAAGAAAAGAGCCCCCTTGATGCTTAGCTACATATCCAGCTACATATCCAGGAGAAAAAAGCACTTGCTTCCTAAAACTGCATTCGCAATCTGAATCATGGCTTTCATTAGGCCTATTCCCAAGTTACAGCGAATGCACATGTAACCTCTATCTGTGGGTTCTGTGGGGCAGAACTTGGAATGAGTTTGCAACAACAAATTTTTAAAACAAAATGGTTTACTTTCTTAACATATAACATCAAACATCAACATTTAACATCACACTTCAAGGTCCTGTTCAGGTTGCCTTTTCAAGTCCTTCTAGTTACAGTCTACTGATACTGCCAAGTCCAATTCTTCTTTGCAAGTGGGTTGGCTCCTGAAGACTCCAAGGGCTTGATGAACAGGATTCAACATGATGAAGATTTCCAGAAGAACTCTCACCCATTACAACCACAAAAAGAAACCCTGAAACAATAAACTCCAACATTTACAACATAGCAAAAATAAACAGCTACCTTCCCAGTAGTTCCCAACAATATTGCAGTGACCTTAACAAGGTGTTAAGGGCTTATACAACCAAGGTCCGAGTCTGGTAGCCTTGTCTCCTCCAACTACATGAGCTCTGAAGCCTTCTCCTGCTTTGGGTCCCCACCCCTTTCTGGGTCAACCCATTCTGAGCATGGGGGTTACACACACACAAACCATGTATAATGCCCACTTGACATTCCTTCATACATGGAAGGAATTCTCATGTTATATTCATTGCGTGTTCAGCTGAACATGTAACTAAAACTTCACATTTACTGATTCCTAGTTTCCAGGACGTTGGCTCATTCTTACAAAAAGAGCATGCAGGGTGTACATGCTTTCCCTATAACTTATAAGCAGGGCTTTCCAACAGGATGATCATTTTCTAATTAACAGAGCCCTTCGGGGGTGGCCGGTTTAAAATCTAATATAAACAAACAAACAAACAAACAAACAAAATATATTGCCTACTTTACCTCTCAACAACCTCTGCACTTGAACATACACGAAGCTGTACTTCATCAGATTACCGGTCCAATCAGTGGTGGGATCCAAAAATTTTAGTAACAGGTTCCCATGGTGGTGGGATTCAAGCTGTGGCGTAGCGCCAATGGAGGTGGGCGGGGCACGACGGGGGCGTGGCCGGGCATTCCGGGGTGGGGCATTCCTGGGCGGGACTGTGGCAAGGACGCAGCCACTGCGCCGGTCCTTGGGTGGGAAACGAATGCACACAGGCGCAGGCTGCCACGCACGCCGGTGCACCTCCTGCTAGACTGCTTCAAGTTCCACGCACTACTGCTGAGAGGAGGGGCATAACTAAGGCAAAAATCACGTGGCAAAATCACCAATTAGTAACCCCCTCTCGGCACATGCAAATAATTAGTAACCTGCTCTCGGGAACCAGTGAGAACCTGCTGGATCCCACCTCTGGGTCCAATGAGTTCAGTAATGTCTAATGGCCAGGGGTCTGCAACCTGCGGCTCTCCAGATGTTCATGGACTACAATTCCCAGCCAATTGGCCATACTGGCAGAGGCTGATGGGATTTGTAGTCCATGAACATCTGGAGAGCCACAGGTTGCAGACCCAATCTCTAGCGTCTCAGGTGGAGGTTTTTCACTTCACCTATTGCTGGTCCTTTTTAACTGGATGTGTTAGGAATTGAAGTTGGGACCTTCCGCATGCAAAGTATGTAAACATACATGAAGATGCCTACTACTAAGTCAGACCCTTGGCCTTTCCAAGTCAGTATTGTCTACTCAGACTGGCAGTTGCTCTCCAGGGTCTTGGACTGAGGTCCTTCACATCATCTACCGCCTGGCCCTTTTAACGGGAGATGCCCAGGACTGAACCTGTGACCTTCAGCATGCAAAGCACAAGCTCTTCCACTGAGCCATGGCCTCTCCCTTAACAGAGGGAGTCCCCCATCCCATCCCATCAAGCACAAGCTCTGTCACTGAGGCCCCTTCCGCACATGCAGAATGATGCACTTTCAATCCACTTTCACAATTGTTTGCAAGTGGATGTTGCTATTCCACACTGTAAAATCCAGCTGCAAAGTGCATTGAAAGTGGATTGAAAGTGCATTATTCTGCATGTGCGGAAGGGGTCTGAGCTACAGCCCCTCTCCTGCCTGTGACTCAGAGCATTTTATTTATTTTTATTTTATTAAATTTCTAGACCACCTCTCGTCTCTTTGGCCTGGGCCGGTTTCCGACATTAAATATCAATACAGTAATTGCAACATCTAAAAACAGTTAAAAAGTATTAAAACAATACATCCGTCTACAAACCAAGATTGTGAATTGTTGAGCCCTGCTAGATCTTAAAGGAGGGTGAATTAAACAAACAATTTATCTGGATGAATGGGGATGGAAAGTTAGAGGGATGGAAGTGGTGGTAGGGGAAAGCCAAGATGGTAATCAAGATGGTAACCTCAACCATATTCCCGGCGGAACAGCTCCCTCTTACAGGCCCTCCGGAATTGCATTAAATCCCGTTCACTGGACAGAGCGTTCCACCAAATCTCTCTCTATTTCTGCATGTAAACAAAACTATTATAACAAGGGCTTGCACAACTAAATGGGCCCACTAGATCTTGATATAATACAGTCAGTTCTTTACAAGATTATGGCCATTTTGATGGTCTCATTGCAGCTATAAGAGAGTGACTACGTGGAAATCCTTCTGCTCCAAACAAGCATGACCACTTGTAGATACTTGTTGCGAAATTTGCCCACGGAGTATGCTTTTCCTGCGAAGCTTTCGGATTATAACTTGTCCCCTAGAAAATCAGGTTCATTTTGCTGTTTATGAGACGCGTAGCACGAAGAAGTATTATTTTACTGTGAAGTGTTCTTCAAAGACATATGAGAGTTTTGTAAGTGGATTACAGGGTCTGAATCGTTTGTCCGTACAGATGGATACCGGGGATAGTCATGAAATTCTCAGCTGGCAGACCTCTCCTGAAAATTTGATCTGTTCATCTTGGAACCAGCATGATTTTTCTTAATTCCCTTGATTTCACTGCCTATATTCTTTGTACACAACACAACACAACAGGCTTCAATCCCCTTGACAGATGTGATATCCCAGCAATAGCTGTTTCCTGCTTCTCCCTTCTGATTGCTTTATATATTGGCCTGCATTGTCGACACACACAAAGGGACACCCCAGTATCATGCTCTCCTTCTCACAGTCCCACCACACATCTTGTCTGTTACGTATCTCCTTTCCCCCTCTCCCTCTTACACACTCACTGCTAGTGTGATGGCACTATAGCACTTCCACAGAAAACCCGGAAATGATGGCATGCCTCTCTAGGATTTCGCCATACAGTTTCTGACCATTTCTGGGGAGGCATGACATCACTTCCGGGTTTCCCGTGGAAGTGATGGAATGATCCTGTGCAGACAACAATTTTTAAACTTTATTTTTCTCCCACGGGCTGCTGGAACAACAACGGCCTGTGGAAACTGGAGGTGGGAGCATGTACTTGGCAAATCTAGGTCCCTGTCTCCATTGGGGGGGGAGGGGGGAGCCTTTACTGAAATTACCTTTGCATCAGTTGCAAGATTTGCCTCTCACTATATTGTGTTGGCTTTTGGTTTAAAGGTAGTTGTCATGCCCCCACAGAGCCTTTAGTTATTTCCCTTTTAAGATTCAGTTTCCCTATAGTCAGTACGGGTTTTGCCTTATTGTTAAGCCTTTCCTGGGAGGGTGTTTTAGTTAGGCCCTACCCCCTTTAAGACTTTTTCCCAGCAGGCAATTCTCCTTTTCCCTACCCAGAAGCCCTCTGTGTTAGTTATTCAGTTAATCTATGAGGTGCTAAGGGTGAGGATCTCCGCACTGTTCGTAACGTCTATGTAAACCATATAGGTCCAGACAAGACCATAGGTTTATATGGTGGTCTAAAAAGAGAACAAGCCAAGTTCGTCTACAGCAAGAGCAAGTATTCCAGAGCTACAAGGAAGCAAGAGACTGTCTACCAGCCAACAGCAGCCGGAGAAGAGACAAATTTACAGCTTCCTACAGCCTGAGGATAAGCAAGTACTCTGTTTAGTTAACCCTGGGAGGAGTTAGGGTCTTGTTTCTTCCTCTGAATAAAGCCATTTTAAGAACTGTAGAAACTGGCTTGCATTCCCCCTTTTTGTCCCAACCAAGAACAGGGCACCACAATCAAAGACGCTTGGGGGGGGCAGAACAGTAGTAAACATGATAAACACACCTATTGGATGCAGGATATCCTTCTGGGCACTGCAGCAGTGTGTGTGAACAAGAACTTGGGGAATGGGTGGATTGTAAGCTGAATATGAGCAGCCTGTGTGATGCATCAGCAAAAAAGGCTAATGCGATCTTGGGATGTATCAACAGAGCCATAGCATTATTCACAAGATGTAGGAGTCCCACTGTACATTGTATGAGTCAGGCCTTACCTGGAGTATCGTGTACTGTTCTGAAGGCCTCCCTTCAAAAAGGATGAGAACAGAATGGAGTGTGTGCCCAGAAGAGAGAGGAGGATAATCGGGCCTGGAGACCGTCCCTATGAGGAAAGGCTGAGGGACGTGGAAATGTTCAGTCTGGAGAAGGGGAGGTTGAGGGAGGGCATGATCACTCTCCTTAAGAATTTGAAAGACCGTGTACAGAACTGCTTGTTTACTCACCTTCTTCTCATGCTTTCCCAACGCTCCAAGAAACTCAGTCAGGGCCCACAGATGTCTCCTCATCTCATCTTATTCGCCAAACGTTCGTAAACAGGGATTTTTGCAAGCACGATCATAGCTCCAAAACACCGCTGTCCAAACAAAGTTCGAAGATTTATTGGCAAAAAATTCCCGAAGCTGAATCATCAGCTCCCCATACAATATATCAAATTTTAAAAGAGACAACCAATACAAAATTAACACTCCAAGCCACGGAGGCTTAGGGAGCTAACCCCCCCCCCACACACACACACACACCAGCTCTTAATTAAAATACAGCCTCCTCCCTCTTACTTCCTAGCTGTTTTTAAAAGTCAGATTATTCCCTCGAGGACAGGCCGCCCCTCCCATTGCTAAAACCTGTGATAACTATTTTCAGGCGTCATTAGGCAAGGAGCAAGATTGCAGGCGGCAGTTCACCAGATAAAGTCAACTCTCATGCAGGCTGCCACTTAGAAGAGGGCAGGGAGCTGTTCCTGATGACAGCAGAGGCTAGGACTTGCAATAATGGGTATAAATTATGGGCACAAAGGTACCGGATGGATATTAGGGGGAAAAAACTGTTTACAATAAGAATGTTTTCAGCAGTAGAATCAGCCGCCCTGGGGAGTTGGGGAGCTCCCCCTCACTGGTAGTCTTTAAGCAGTGGCTGGATGAACACTTGTCAAGGATGCTCTAGGCCCGTGATGGCGAACCTTTTAAATTTCTGGGCGTTATGATTTAAGAGGACGTGACCTGGGGCGTACAGACTGCCGCGGTGGTTAAGAAGGCCCAGCAAAGACTGTACTATCTGAGACTTTTAAGGAAACAACAACTAAATGGAAAACTCCTGGTGTCCTTTTACCGCTGTGCTATAGAGAGTGTCTTAACCTACTGCATCTGTGTATGGTTCTCCAGTTGCACAGTGGCAGATAGGAAGGCGCTCCAAAGGGTGATCACTACTGCACAGAGGATTATCGGCTGCCCTCTCCCCTCCTTGGAAGAACTCTGTAATTCCCGAAGCCTAAAGGAAGCCCGAAATATTCTGAGAGACCCGTCTCATCCAGCACACCCTCTTTTTGAACTGTTACCATCCGGCAGACGATACAGGTCTATCAAAACTAGGACAAAGAGGCTTAGAGACAGCTTCTACTCTAGAGCTGTGGCTATGCTGAACTCCGCGGCTTCGTGTTGATGTGTTTGGGGCTGTGTAGGGATGGGTGGAGGAAGGGGAAAGTGAGGATGGGGTATGAGTCTGAAATTGTGTGCATCGAGGAATGCTGCTGTAAATTTCGTTGTGCGTGCACAATGACAATAAAATGCTTATGCTTATGCTTAGAGACCGAGTGCCAGGGGCGGAGCAAGGGGAAATTGCGTCTGGGGCACGTGTGTACCCTGTGCCCCTGCCATGCCCACATCCGTCCCCTCCCTGACCTGGAACTCCCCCAGAATGCCCTGATACACCCCCGCCATGCCCCCAGAATGCTCTCACCATGCCCCTGCAGGGGCGTGTGCCCAGTGCGTTGGACCCCCCTCGCCCCCTTGGTGCTATGTTACTGCTGAGTGCCCAAACTGAGACGACGGTGCACATGCCCACAAAGAGGGTTCTGAGTGCCACCTCTGGCACATGTGCCATAGGTTCACCATCACTGCTAGGCTGATCCTGCATTGAGCAGGGTGTTGGACTAGATCAGTGGTGGCGAACCTATGGCGCGGGTGGCACTCAGAGCCCTTTCTGTGGGCATGCATGCACAGAGTCCATCATGTGGAGGTGGAGGGGCAGAAAATCACCCCCCCAAACACACACACATCTAGGCTGGCCTGGGCACGATCCTTTACCTGGGAGTAAGCTGCTGGCAATGGGGCTTGCTTCTGAGTAAAGAAGAGAAGAAGAAGAAGAAGAGTTTGGATTTATATCCCCCCTTTCTCTCCTGCAGGAGACTCAAAGGGGCTTACAATCTCCTTGCCCTTCCCCCCTCACAACAAACACCCTGTGAGGTGGGTGGGGCTGAGAGAGCTCCGAGAAGCTGTGACTAGCTGAAGGTCACCCAGTTGGCGTGTGTGGGAGTGTACAGGCTAATCTGAATTCCCCAGATAAGCCTCCACAGCTCAGGCGGCAGAGCGGGGAATCAAACCCGGTTCCTCCAGATTAGATACACGAGCTCTTAACCTCCTACGCCACTGCTGCTCTCCTAGGGCCGTGATTCACCCATTCGAAGCATTGAACGGTTGCTTCACCAAGCTTACTCCTGAGTAACACGCACCTCAGAGCCAACCAGTTTTTTCTAAACTAAAACCTCAGTATTCAGGTTAAATTGCCGTGTTGGCACTTTGTGATAAATAAGTGGGTTTTGGGTTGCAATTTGGGCACGGTCTTGAAAAGGTTCGCCATCACTGGACTAAATGGCCTCTATGGCCCTTTCCAACTGCATGATTCTATTAAAGCAAACAACGAAATGAAACATCACACAGTTGCCTTTGCATGCAGGTGGGAAGAGACTGTTGATTTCTAAAAGAGCCAGCCAACAGGTCCGTCTCTGTTTAGTACGGAAATTCTGCCGAGCCCAGCGCTTCAGCCCCCTCCAGCTTACCTTCGTACGGCAAAACCAAACCAAAGCAGTTAAAAATGCCCGGCAATAAAATTATATCTCTAAAACGGTTGTTAAAATAATTGCAGCATACCGCAGTATTAAAATAGTAAAACAGCAGCGCCCTCCTCCAAAAAAAAAAACTTTATTGAAACAGAAACAACCTTCAAATGGAGCAGTCAATGCCACACATAAATCATCACCAAGCACCAGCAAGACGGTAAACTAGTACTGAAGCGTAAGAAAGGCCAAATAAAAAGACTGGAGTTTGGGTTGCCAGCTTTGAGTCGGGAAATTCCTGGAGATTTGGGGTGGAACCTGGGGAGGGGAGGGTATAACCGGTTGCTATGGGTATAACGGGGATCAGGAGCAGCAGTGGCGTAGGAGGTTAAGAGCTCGTGTATCTAATCTGGAGGAACCGGGTTTGATTCTCCGCTCTGCTGCCTGAGCTGTGGAGGCTTATCTGGGGAATTCAGATTAGCCTGTACACTCCCACACACGCCAGCTGGGTGACCTTGGGCTAGTCACAGCTTCTCGGAGCTCTCTCAGCCCCACCTACCTCACAGGGTGTTTGTTGTGAGGGGGGAAGGGCAAGGAGATTGTAAGCCCCTTTGAGTCTCCTACAGGAGAGAAAGGGGGATATAAATCCAAACTCCTCCTCCTCCTCCTCCTCTTCTTCTTCTTCTTCTTCTTCTTCTTCTTCCTCTTCCTCTTCCTCGTCTTCTTCTTCTTCTTCTTCTTCATGAAAAGCTGGCATAGGTGTCAAACTCATGCCCCTCCAGATGTTTTGGACTACAGTTCCCATCATCCCCTGCCAGCATGATGCTGGCAAGGGATGATGGGAACTGTAGTCCATAACATCTGGAGAGCCGCGAGTTTGACACCTGTGTGCTGTTAGGGCAGAACATGGAGAAACAAAATGGTTTCCAGCTGGCAAAAGTGTTAGACAAGAATTTTATTTTTTATTGAGAGCCAGCCTGGTGTCGTGGTTAAGAGCAGGTGGATTATGGAGAACAGGGTTTGATTCCTCACGCCTCCACCTGAGTGGCGGAGGCTTATCTGGTGAGCCAGATGTGTTTCCGAACTCCTACGTTCCTGCTGGGTGACCTTGGGCTAGTCACAGTTCTTTGGAACTCTCTCGGCCCCACCTACCTCACCGGGTGTCTGTTGTGGGGAGAGGAAGGGAAGGGAGCTTGTCAGCCACCTTGAGTCTCCTTACAGGAGAGAATATAAGGTGGGATATAAATCCAACCTCTTCTCTCTTCTTCTTCTTCTTTTATCTCCCTGGCCCGTTCCACACAATACAAATAAAACATCATGCAGACATTTTAAAAAGAACCATATTGAGGTTTTTATCTCTTCACTGAGCAGTCAGATTGTAGTGGGGTCTTCTCACATTTCTCCACTTACACGTGAGGAGGCACCCCACTGCCTATTGTGTCTTACCTGCTGAACATTCCAAGGGCCCCTGCTTTTCCTGGTTCTCTCTTAACTCCGCCCATCAACTCACTCTTAAAGGCACAGATCTCATCACACCTGGAAGTTGTAAGATTGCTGGCTCTGTTAAAGCCTTTTAAATTGCTATTATAAGGATAGTGCTGTTATTGCAGTTATATCAATATTGTAACCCCTTTCCAAAAATAATCCCCCTGCAAATGAAAGAGGCAAAGCAGTTCCTTGAACCACAGTCTGCTGAAGAAAAGGCCTATGTCCTAGAATTGATATTCTCTCTCCCTCTCCCCCCACACATACTTCCTGCTGTTGCTGCTGCAGGAGGAGAAAGAGAGAGAGGCTTGTTATTTCAATATTCCTGCATTAGATCTGTCATTATTTTGATAGATCTAATATGATACAAATGATTAAGTTGAAATAAAGTTTTTAAAAGCCCTCCCAATCATCTGGGAGGGTAGAAGTAGAGCAGGGGAGGTGGGGTGGAGCCAAAAAGCCCAAAGTAAAGAATAACACAGAACCATTTGTTTTGACTTCCCTGCGGAGCAGGGGGAAAGGTCGCTCTTTGCCCATTCTCACAATCAACAGAGATTATGGGATCTGCCACGCAATGAGTGGGGGGGGGGGGAGGAATCCGTAACAGAAGCTCTGCCCTGAAAACAATCTCCCTTCAGTTTGGGGCAGAGCACCAGTGTCTAATTGGCCCCTGACTTCAGAAGAAGCAGAGCGCGTTTTCCATCACAGAACTATGTTGGCAAATCTGAGCAAAGTTATTGATACCATTCCTGGGGGACATAAAATGTTAGGAGATGCCAATCAAGGAGAATTAAATTTTTTCCTTGGAAGGATACCGGTGGAATCAGGCTTACAAATTTAATCATGTTGAAAAACTAAACAGTATCAATAAACCTCCAGGCAAAAAATGTACAGATTTAAGAAAAGACCTGGTGGCATCATGTACTGATCAGTTCATCGGGTGGTCAGATTTCAATATTGTTCAACCAGACAAGATCTACTTCTCAAGGAGATATCATCTTGACAAATACCAACAGTGTACCTGTTGAGAGGAAGAGGTTAGCAAATTTCTTGTGGCAAATATCAGCCGTACTCTCTCTCCCTTGGCTGAAATTACTCAGGTCACCCAGTGAAGTTTTAGCCAATGTGTTATGAACATGTGTTATGAACAGCCAAGTCCAGTGTTCCCTTTAAACTTTCCCTGGAACTTTGTAGCAGTCCAAAAACGCTGTGGGGAACTGAGTTATCCAGGAGAGCTCCCCCTGCTGGTCGGCCCCTGATCTGTGCGGCACCACGTAGCTTATTGGGAACATGGGTCAAGCCACTTGTTACTTATGGCAACCTTATGAAACAGTGACCCCCAAAAATCCTGTCATTAATAGCCTTGCTCAGGTCTTCCTTTGTCAAGTCCAGCCATCTCATGTTAAGAACATAAGAACTAGCCTGCTGGATCAGACCAGAGTCCATCTAGTCCAGCACTCTGCTACTCGCAGTGGCCCACCAGGTGCCTTTGGGAGCTCACATGCAGGATGTGAAAGCAATGGCCTGCTGCTGCTGCTGCTGCTGCTCCTGAGCACCTGGTCTGCTAAGGCATTTGCAATCTGAGATCAAGGAGGATCAAGATTGGTAGCCAGAGATCGACTTCTTCTCCATAAATCTGTCCAAGCCCCTTTTAAAGCTATCCAGGTTCGTGGCCCTCACCACCTCCTGTGGCAGCATATTCCAAACACCGATCACACGTTGCGTGAAGAAGTGTTTCCTTTTATTAGTCCGCAGCAGTGGCGTAGGAGGTTAAGAGCTCGTGTATCTAATCTGGAGGAACCGGGTTTGATTCCCCGCTCTGCCGCCTGAGCTGTGGAGGCTTATCTGGGGAATTCAGATTAGCCTGTACACTCCCACACACGCCAGCTGGGTGACCTTGGGCTAGTCACAGCTTCTCGGAGCTCTTTCAGCCCCACCCACCTCATAGGGTGTTTGTTGTGGGGAGGGAAGGGCAAGGAGATTGTAAGCCCCTTTGACTCTCCTACAGGAGAGAAAGGGGGGATATAAACCCAAACTTCTCCTCCTCCTCCTCCTCCTCCTCCTCCTCCTCCTCCTCTTCTTCTTCTTCTTCTTCTTCTTCTTCTTCTTCCCCCCAGCATTTTCAATGAATGCCCCCTGGTTCTAGTATTGGGTCTTCCTCTTTTCCTCCTGCCTTAAACTTTTCCTAACATGATAGGGTTGTTGTTTTTTTAAGTGAACCTTGTCTTTTCATAATATTACCATGATAGCCTCAGTTTAGTCATTTTATTCAGGCTTGATTTCTTTTAGAACTCACCTATTTGTCTTTTTGACAGTCTGTGGTGTCCGTAAAACTCTCCTCCAACATCACCTTTCACATGAATCAGCATTTTTCTGTCAGCTTTCTTTACTGTCCAACTTTCGCATCCGTAAATAGTGACGGGGAATACCATCGTATGAATTATATTGGTCTTGGTCTCCAGCAACACATCCTTGCACTTAAGGAACTTTTCTTGCTGTTTCATAGCTGTCCTTCCAAGTTTCTGTATCCCTGGTTTCTTGGTTGTAGTCTGTTCCAATTTACTTTTTGATGTATGACTGAGCCAAGGAATAGAAACTCTTCAACAAATTTTAGTTTCATCAGTCTAAAAACTATGTAATTCCTCTGTAGTCATTACTTTGTCTTCTTGATTTTCAAATGTAATCCTGCTGTGGTTTTTTCTTTTTTCATATAATATTTTTTATTGATTTTCTCATTATAATTGACAGACAAGAAGAAGGAAACTATAGAGCAGAAAAAAGAAAGGAAAAGAAGAAAGAATACAGCTACCCGAGAACTGTATGAGTATTGACTCTAGCACATTGGATCTCAAGATTACAAAACTGATACCATTAGAGAGAACATTACACAGTTTTAAAATTCACTACCTTCTTGGTTCTAACGCACAGGTGTCAAACTTGCGGCCCTCCAGATGTTCATGAACTACAATTCCCATCAGCCCTTGCCAGTACAGCCAATGCTCATGTTGGGAGGGACTGGTGGGAATTGTAGTTCATGAACATCTGGAGGGCCGCAAGTTTGACACCCCTGTTCTAATGCTTCAATAATAAATAATTTTCTTATTAACAAATTAGCGTTCTTACTATTATTATTCTTACATGATCGATTCAGCCTCAAATTGCTTTGGCATTTTCTGCTTTAACCTTCAGGAGCAGCTGTTCCAAGTTTCTACTATTTTCCATCCATAATATGGCATCATCTGTGTATCTCAAGTTTCTACTATTTTCCATCCGTAATGTGGTATCATCTGCACATCTCAACATCTTAACATTCCTTCCCCATTGTTCGCTTCACCTTCATCTAAATCTAATCCAGCTTTCTGTATGGTAATGTCTGGCTGCCTCCATATGGGAATTTACCCACAACACTAGATAAAACTACCCAATTTGGACCTAATTGATTTAACACCTTAGGCAGCACCTTAAATTTATCTCCAAAATTGTTAGCACAAGGACTGCAAAGTAATTCCTTCACTCTCGCCCTGCAAGGGATCAGTGAATCTTGCTTGGTGTCAGAGAGATACAAGGAAAATTGCTGGCCTTCGTAATTTCAATGGAGAGACACCATTTGGCGCAATTTGTGACTAATGGCACCACTTAATATCCGCTTGCCTGCTGGCATTAAGCGGAGGAATGGTGGAGAGAAAAGATCTCAAAATCAGGACCTGGAACTAGGGTTACCAGCCAGCAACCACAAATAGCAGGGGCTTTTGAGGAGAAGAACCCATGAAAAAGCAACCTTGTCCATGTCATGACTACATATCCAGTAAAAACACAACGCTTTAGGAATTCCCCACATAAAGTCCATAGAAATATGGGGGATTCCTATAAATTTACGGGGTAACTGAGACATCGCTTCTGTGTTTTCCCTGGAAGTGATGTCATGATGACATGTGCAAGGCTGTTTCTTCAAGAGTTCTTCTCAAAAGCCCCTGCTATTTGTCGTTGATGTCACAGGCACTTAAGGGATGCTTTAGGAATTCCCCACAACTCTATGGTAAAGTCCATAGAGATGTAAGGGATTCCTATACATTTTCCTTCATGAATCTGTCTAATCCCCTTTTGAAGATGTCTATGCCTGTGAATATCACAGCATTCTCTGGCAGCAGATTCCACATTTTAATCATTGATTGAGTAAATAAATATTTATTTGTTGTCCTTCTAAAATCTATTGCCCATCAATTATACTGGGTACCCTTGAGTTCTAGTATTTTAGAAGAGGACAGAAAGTCCCCCCTCCCAACCCTTCTCTTTTTACCATCCAGTCAGAACGACAGACGTATGGCAACCCTGTAGGATTTTCAAGGCAAGAGGCGGTCAGAGGTGGTTTGCCATTTCCATGGGGTATAATATCTTCAATCATTATTGCTGGTGTTAGTTTTTAAAGACGGATCCAGTATACTATTATTTGCAGGAGTTTGATGTGTAGTTAATATAATTAATGTGTAGCAGGTGTTCCATTTATTCTGATCTTTAAAGAAGATTACTTGTATAATAATGGATAAGAATGGCTTTATATAATCTAGAATTTGATAACAATCAAGTTTCTCTCTCTCTCAAATATATATATATATATATATACACACACACACACACAGAGAGAGAGAGGGGGGGCAGACAGACAGACAGACAGACTTTGAGAGAGAGAGAGAGAGAGAGAGAGAGAGAGAGAGAGAGAGAGAGAGGCTTTAACCAGGCACCAAAATCCAGGTACCTGGTGAATGTCTGCAGGGAGGCTGTTCCACAGCTTGGGGCCTGCCACAGAGCTCTCAGGAGTCCATCAGACTCCATTTTTCTCCAGGGGTGGGCCAATGTAATAGGGCCCTCACCCCTGCGGTGGGAAGGAGCAGCCAACAGTCCAAACTTTACCAAGTAATGATCCGTCCATGGCAATGGGGGAGTAACTAGCCCTCCAATCAACAGATCAACCCCTACGCCTCCTTGTTGCAAACATCTGGTCGAGAGCATGCCCTGCTACATGGGCTGGTCCAGACACAAATTGAGATAATCCCGTGGTGGCCATGAGGTCCTGAGCTGGTCCTCAGTGTGGTAGTTGAAGCCCCTCAGAACAACAGTGCTAGGGGAGTCCATCACCATTTCTGACACTGCCTCTGCCAGCTTAGCTGGGCAGCAGGGTGAGCAGTATACCAGCAACAATCCCAACTTATATCTCTGGCCAAACACCAAATACAAACTCTCAAGACACAGGACGAGGGGGGCGCCTGGTGAATGTGTATGACTCCTCGTGGACTATGGCTACCCCACCATCCCACTCCCTAGTCTGGGCTGGTGCTGCACCTGATAGCCTGGGGGGCAAAGCTGTTATAACCCCCCAGCTCACCCACCCAGGTCTCTGTTATACAAGCCAGGTTGGCCCCTTCATCCAGATTCAAATCCTGGATGAGGGCTGTCTTGTTCAGGGCCGACCTAGCATTCAAAAGCAGCAGCACCAGGACAGTGGGCAGGACCTCCCTACCTGGATGGGGAGCAGATCAGAAGGAGCGATGGCCTGAAGACATCCAGTGTGCCTTCTGAAAACCATTCTCCTCGGACCCCCAGCACGATAAGCACTGGGATGGCCCCAGCCTCCCTGACCTTCCCCTCACCCAGGCACATCCCCCCAGGTGACCTTGTCCCCTACTAGAAGAAGAAGAAGAAGAAGAAGAAGAAGAAGAAGAAGAAGAAGAAGAAGAAGAAGAAGAAGAAGAAGAAGAAGAAGAAGAAGAAGAAGAAGAAGAAGAAGAAGAAGAAGCCAGAAGAAGAGCTGAGCCGAGCCACCCGGCTGAGGCAATGACTCCACTTAATTTTACCTACTCTATCTAATTTACCTAATTTACGGCGGCCGAAGAGGAGGAGGAGGAGGAGGAGGAGGAGGAGGAGGAGGGGAGGAGGAGGAGGAGGAGGAGGAGGAGTTTGGATTTATATCCCCCCTTTCTCTCCTGCAGGAGACTCAAAGGGGCTTACAATCTCCTTGCCCTTCCTCTCCCCACAACAAACACCCTGTGAGGTGGGTGGGGCTGAGAGAGCTCCGAGAAGCTGTGACTAGCCCAAGGTCACCCAGCTGGCATGTGTGGGAGTGCACAGGCTAATCTGAATTCCCCAGAGAAGCCTCCACAGCTCAGGTGGCAGAGCGGGGAATCAAACCTGGTTCCTCCAGATTAGAATGCACTTACTCTTAACCAACTACGCCACTTCTGCTCTGCTAATCCTCTAGGTCCCCTACAGTGCCCTTGGGAATGGGCACTCCGCCTCTCACTTGGAGGGAGAGCAATGGAAAGACCTCGTGAATGGATTCTCACTCCAAATTGGTGTCTTCTGACCAGGGCGTCCTCCCACCATGCCCTGGGAGCTCTATCCGACTCCCAAACAGAAAGATGGATATCAACAGAGGACCCGTGGAGGCAGTTCCCCTCTTACCCAAATGCCAGCTAACCCCCAAATCCAGTGTTGGGATTCAAATAATTTAACTGCCCAAATCCCATAAGCTAACACAAAGCTAAAAAAAATTTGAACAATAACAATATAATGCTACTAAGTCTGCTAAGCCCAGCCACATGCCCATAAATTCCACTAAATCCACATGCCCAACTCACATGAGAAAAGGCTGCCCCCCAAACAATCCCCGAACAGGCCTACAATAGGATGCGCCCTTATGCTGCCACCCTTCGGCGCTGTCCAAAGCCACACTGCCGGGCCCCACTCCCTTGCAGGTGTTTCCAAAAGCATGGGGTTCGAGAGCTTCAGGCCATAGTTCTCCTGGTCAGGCTTGTAGTTCTTCCAGTGGCCGATGCAGGCTTCTCCGGCTGGCAGGCAGTATTACAGGCGGGGCTGACAGCTCGACCACCCTTAGCCAAGTCTGCCGACGATTCCTCTGTTCTTCCGTCACCGCCCCTTATGCCTGGAAACGCTTGACAGAACAGCTGAACGATGCCCCCTCTCTCTCCTTCCTCAGATCCCTCTTAAAAGGCCATATTTTTTTTGTAATGCTGCACAGGTACCGGCGTATTTGCAACGCCTCATTTCTCCAGCTGAGGACCGTTTTGCAAGCTTCGCCACCACCGCAGCCATTATGCATTACTGAAGGCCCTTCGCCACCTAAGATGTATGTTGCATTCATTTACTCTGCAGCGATTCAAAAGCCCAGAGACGGATGGCTCTTTCAGCGAAAGATGCGCTGGAAAAAACACAACTATCCTACCGTCTGTTGTCAAGGGTTTGACATTTCAGCAGCTGAAGTGGCAAGTGGCGCGTTGCGTGGCTCGCTCCTTGGCGTTCATGCGTACGCATCGATGTGCATGTGCGCTACAGATAAGAGTATTCCGTTTATTTGCTTCATTTATACTCTACCTTTCTCCCCCTTGGGGAACGAAAGAGGCATATATCGTTCTCCCCTCCTCCATTTTACTGTCACAACAAGCCTGTGAGGTAGATCAGGCTGAGAAGATGTGATTTCATTCATTCATTCATTCATTCATTCATTCATTCATTCATTCATTCATTCATATTTATATCCCATCTCACACCAGAGTCTCTAGGCAGCTCACACAGGTCAAAAACAATTAAAAATCCCAATTAAAACATCATGATAAGATTTTTAAAGCAACAATAAAAACAGCATAAACATTAACCCCAATGCCCAGTCCCCCACCCCCACCCTCCAGACCAGCAGAAGAAGAAGGGTAGAAGAAGAGTTTGGATTTATATCCCCCCTTTCTCTCCTGCAGGAGACTCAAAGGGGCTTACAACCTCCTTGCCCTTCCCCCCTCACAACAAACACCCTTTGGGTGGGGCTGAGAGAGCTCCGAGAAGCTGTGACTAGCCCAAGGTCACCCAGCTGGTGTGTGTGGGAGCGTACAGGCTAGATAAGTTTCTCACTGTCCGAGGAATGTGTGAGTGCACCTTCCTGCCAAAGGTAGAGGCGGTGGGGGGTTGGGAATGACACTTCTACTCTAGGGGGATATAATGCTTTGCCTGCTTTAAGGTATTCAGTTCTGACAATAGAAGGTCGTCGGCTTTTCTATGCTTGTAATCAGTAAATAAGAATCCTGCTTTCAAAGTACCGATTCGTTTAGTGGACAAGTCTGGGGTTGTGGCATTATCAGACGATGACCTTGAAGAGTGGCCGCCTCATGGCTTGAGAACGCTTTGAGTGGCTGGGAACGCTTTTGGGAAACGAACGCAACCTGTTTGACGGGCGATGATAGGAGGGGGACATAAGGAATAGCCAGAGAACTCAATCAGAACAGAACTAAGGGGACCTAGAGAAAATAACATTGCTCAATTGAGGGTAAAATTTGTATACACGCCAGCTAGTAATATTTGAACAGGGTGGTGATTTTGCTTGTAAATGTCTGAAATTTCTGCATTGTTCAATGGACAACAGGGGTTGGGTTGCTCTCACCCGCTTCTGTCTGATTAAAGAGTTTCTGCAATTCATACGTTTGCATTCTCATACAACGATAAAGTTTTCATTTTCTCCCCTTTTTCTCTCCTAATACTTACAGTCCAGATGGGAACTGTATCTGACTTCTTTCAGTACAACCAACAGACGCGAGAGGGAAGGTTTTGTCTCCACTATTGCCAAAGACAGTGGATGTGAAACATCTTCTGGTCAGAGCAAAAAAGGGATTAAAGTTCATAGAAGTCAACCTTCAGGTCTTCCAGATGATATGAACTACAGCCTGACTATCATCCCCTGCCAGCATGCTGGCAGGGGATGATGGGAACTGTAGTCCATAACATCTGGAGGGCCACGAGTTTGACACCTGTGGACTACGCTGTCACGAAGGTCAGTTTCTAAGTACAGCTTGAAACTGGCTCCGTTGCTCACCTCCAATAATGGCTGGACTTTCCCAGATTTTATCCCCCTACAGTTAGGAGGTCATCTCTTACATTGCGCTCTAGCATAAGATGTCCAGTCCCAAAGTTTGTCTTGGCACATCGTCCTCAAAAGTGTCTAAGAAACTGGAATGGCAACCAGCTGTTTTTTCCAAAGTCTTACACAGGCCAGTGGCTGGAATCCAAGCGACTAGAAAGTGAATCGCGGTTCCTAATGAACTCTCCTTTTCGAAAAACCTTTGGACTGCCCCATCTGATTAACTAGCTAAATATTTGCTAATAAGGTAATTTAATAATTATTTCGCTCAATCCGCACCACCCTGTTGTGTACAAATGTTTTCCCTTCTGAAAGCTTTTTCCAGCTGCACTTTAGGATACTTGCAGCCCCATCCGTAGGGGAAGCCAACTCTGCCACTGGGAGTAGGGCAGGGTCACGCTGGTGGATTGGCCGTTCCCCGGAGAATTTGCCCTGGCGAAGGGGTGGATTTGCTGGTGAGCGGCCCCTGCTACCCTCCACAACAGTGGAACGTGCTGCTGAACACCGTGCTAGTGTCTCTGCGCCCTACTGCCTTCACTGGCGTAGCAGGGGCTGGCCAGGGGTGGAGCCAACACTGGTTGACTTCCACCTGGCCATTAATCATTACAGCGGAAGTCGGGACTTTAGACTTATGCCACCTTTTTGAATTTGGACTTATGCCTGTGCACAATTTTGGACTTATCATTGAATACGTACAGAATACTTACCTGAGTGGATTCATATAAAATGTTGATGAACCAAGATGGACTGAATATATTTATGTATATGCATGTTTTCGCATTGATTGAATACTTACCTTAAGGATGTTGAACTGATGGGAGAGTATGAACTAAATACTTACCTGAATCAATACGGATGACCCTGAATCTATTTGTTATAGTTGTTAAAAATAAGTTGAACTGACCTGTTGGATGTAGTCGGCAAGAAGTGATTGTATTTATAACTAATGAAATATAAAAAATATGAACAATGATATAAATTCATGTATATAGATATACGCATTTGAAATATTAGTTATAGCCAGAGTGCAACAGTAGTGGTAGTTCTATTATTATTAATATTTACTATTGCACCCCCTTTTCTTATGTGAGTAAGTCCATTAAGCCCAATGGGGGCTTTTCAGCAGTTCTCGTATCCTTTGCTTCTGCACCCACCAGAAGACTCCCTTAAGAACCGCGGGGCGGTGCAGCCGCGTGACCCTCTCCAGGTGCCCATCCCTTTGGATGGGGCTGTAATTTGTAGGCTAGCTCCCGCTCCACAAGTGCCCATCTCGTGCTGAATCAAAATCTGAGCTGAAGAGATGTTGGCATTTTGCTAATGGTGCAAGAGAAGCGGCAGACTCATTGGATTAAAGATAAAAGTTAAATGTTTATTAGGGAACCACATTTTCAGTTAGAAAAGAGGACGGACAAAGATAGACTGCTATCATCTTGCCAGCTGGAGAAGAAAATGATGCTTAAGTTCTCAGACGAGACCCAGAGGGTATCAGTCTAAGCATAGACAAGAGGTGACACAAAACGAAGAAGGGGTCACTAACCTTGCAGCTGTATCTAGTCGACCACTTCCTGCCCCCTGCTGGGTCGTCTTAGTTCCCTTGTACCCTAGACATTATTACTTTGAACAGGAAGAACTCCCTTCTCCACTGTTTCCTCAACTGTTAGCATCTCAGGAAGAGGGAACACAACATTTCCCAGGATTCATGGTACCCGGAAAACCAGAGTTCCAGAATTCAAGAGACCGAGGAAGGACGGAAGGAGATAGATCTC
Organism: Sphaerodactylus townsendi; assembly: GCF_021028975.2. NCBI lineage: Eukaryota > Metazoa > Chordata > Lepidosauria > Squamata > Sphaerodactylidae > Sphaerodactylus > Sphaerodactylus townsendi. The sequence continues at coordinate 16,286,096 of NC_059425.1, read as the reverse complement.
CTAGAGCAGCACGTGGCGTAGGAGGTTAAGAGCTCGTGTATCTAATCTGGAGGAACCGGGTTTGATTCCCAGCTCTGCCGCCTGAGCTGTGGAGGCTTATCTGGGGAATTCAGATTAGCCTGCGCACGCCCACACACGCCAGCTGGGTGACCTTGGGCTAGTCACAGCTTCTCGGAGCTCTCTCAGCCCCACCTACCTCACAGGGTGTTTGTTGTGAGGGGGGAAGGGCAAGGAGATTGTAAGCCCCTTTGAGTCTCCTGAGGGGGGGGAAAGGGGAGATATAAATCCAAACTCTTCAATCCAAAACTCTTCTTCTTCTTCTTCTTCTAGACAAAGACCACCAATGAAATCTTCCTCCTAGCTGCTGCCATCAACAGGCCAGGCCAGATAAGAAGAAGAAGAGTTTGGATTCTTTCATCCTATAAGGAGTTTCAAAGTGGCTTACTCTTCCTTCCCTTCCTCTCCCCACAACAGACACCTTATGAGGCAGGTGGGGCTGAGAGAGTGCTGAGAGAACTGCGACTGGCCCAAGGTCACCCAGCAGGCTTCATCTGGAGGAGCAGGGAAACAAATCCAGCTCACCAGATTAGAGTCCACCGCTCATGTGGAGGTGTGGGGTATCAAACCCAGTTCTCCAGATTAGAGTCCACTTCTCTTAACCACAACACCATGCTGGAAGGGGCTGACATATTCAGAGATTCCAATGATGATGCAATTATGAATGTAAATACATTCATAACGATGAAGCTATTGCCTCCTTCAAAAACTGGATAGGGAAATGTGGAGTCCCCTTTTGCGAGCCAGCTGAAATTCAACCACTCTTAACTGCAGCACCTGTTTCATGCTCCATAGGCACGAATGGTCACTTTGGCTCCATGCACTTCTATGTAGAATGGGAAAGGGCCAAAAATGAGAGAGTTGTTTACACCTGTCCCAGCATCTGACATCTTCTTGGTCCAAGGATCTGGAGAAGGACATTGGCGAAGGTGGCCTTGGGGGCACTTAACAGTTCCCCTTTTTTTGATGTGGAAAGTTGTGAACTGGAACTGGAAATGTGTCATGGGCATTTTATTTTATCACACATCCTTAGCTGTTAGTATATCTTGTCCAGATAATGTCTGTTGAGGCCTCTGGCCAAGAAAAACAAACCAGACTAATTTGTTTCCTTCTTCAGGTTCCGCATTCGCTCCCACCCTCCAGCCTCTCAACTCTCCTGAGATCATTTTATTAGCAAATGCCAATTTGCAATTAAAGAGAGAGAGAGAGGTTCTAACAGCCAAGTTTGACAAGCAAAGTCAGTTTCACACAGATATTGGCCAAGCTGGCCTGGACCTTTCTAACTACTCAAGTTACAACTGTTTAGCGCTCACTGGTTAGATCTTATAGTCAAAAACTGAATATCATGGATTCAAAAGATACAATTGAGGTCCTCTTTCTCAAGTCAAAGTACAGCATATTGTGAAAATATTATATTAAACATTTAAAGATAGTATTGTGTTTATCCTATGATATTTCATATGGTCTATGTTAAACAGCTAGTTTTTCTAAGTCTTACTACAAACAACACATTTTCAAACTTTACAGTGAAACCCAGAGTAGAGTGACACCCATCTTTATCCACTGAAGTAAAGTGGGTTAGAAGTTACCCCCTCTACTTAGGACAATACTGTTATCAGACTGTTGCAACAGGAGGAGGAGGAGGAGGAGGAGGAGGAGGAGGAGGAGGAGGAGGAGGAGGAGGAGGAGGAGGAGGAGGAGGAGGAGGAGGAGGAGGAGGAGGAGAGGAAGAAGGAGAAGGAGGAGGAGAAGGAGAAGAAGAAGAAGAAGAAGAAGAAGAAGAAGAAGAAGAAGAAGAAGAAGAAGAAGAAGAAGAAGAAGAAGAAGAAGAAGAAGAAGAAGAAGAAGAAGAAGAAGAAGAAGAAGAAGAAGAAGAAGAAGAAGAAGAAGAAAAGGGAGTAGTAGTAGTAGTAGTAGTTTGGATTTATATCCCACCTTTCTCTCCTGTAAGGAGTCTCAAAGCGGCTTACAAACTCCTTTCCCTTCCTTTCCCCACAGCAGACACCTTAGGAGGTAGGTGGGGCTGAGAGAGTCCTGAGAGAACTGGGAGTGGCCCAAGGTCACCCAGCAGGAATGTAGGAGTGCAGAAACACATCTGAGTTGGATGCCCCCCCCCCATGGGCGGCCACTCCACCATGTCCAAATTTTTTTTTGCACCAGGACATTGGTGCCTACAGGGGGTGAGGTTTTTAGACATATCAGCACCAAAATTTCAGCATATCATCAGGAGACTGTCCTTATGCTACTCCCCAGGTTTGGTAAGGTTTGGTTCAAGGAGCCCAAAATTATGGACTCCCAAAGGGGGTGCCCCATCCCCCATGGTTTCCCATGGGAGCTAATAGGAGATGGGGGCTACAGTTTTGAGGGTCCATAACTTTGACCCCCCTGAACCAAACTGCACCAAACCTGGGGGGGTATCATCAGGGCAGTCTCTGATGATACCTCCACTGAAAAGCTTTGGAGACTGTGCCTTCAGAAATGCCCCCCCCAACCTGCAACCCCCATGGACAGCAATACAGAAAACTCAATGCAGAACAAAGATTCTTGGGCAAATTTCTGGGATGTTCCTTCAGGGGGTGCATTTTTGATGTATCGGCACCAAAATTTCAGGGTATCATCTGGAAACTGTCCTTATGGTACCCCCCAAAGTTTGGTGCAGTTTGGTTTAGGGGGTTCAAAGTTATCGGCCCTCAAAGGGGGTGCCCCATCCCCCATTCTTTGCTAAGGAGATGGGGGCTACCCTTTTGGGGGTCCATAACTTTGGACCCCCTGAACCAAACTGCACCAAACCTTGGGGGTGCCATCATGACAATCTCCAGATGATACCCTGAAATTTTGGTGCTGATATGTCCAAGAATGCCCTCCCTGCAAGAACATCCCGAAATTTGCCCAAGAATCTTTGTTCTGCATTGAGTTTTCTGCATTGCTGTCAATAGGGGTTGCAGGCTGTGGGGAGCACATTTTCGAAGGCACAGTCTCAAAACTTTCAGGGTATCATCAGGAGACTTCCCTGATGATACCCCCAAGTTTGGTGCAGTTTGGTTCAGGGGGGCCAAAGTTATGGACCCTCAAAACTGTAGCCCCCATCTCCTATTAGCTCCCATTGGAAACAATGGGGGATAGGGGCACCCCTTTTGGGAGTCCATAACTTTGGACTCCCTGAACCAAACCTCACCAAACTTGGAAGGTAGCATAAGGACAGTCTCCTGATGATACGCTGAAATTTTGGAGCTGCTAGCCTAAAAACCGCGCCCCCTGCAGGCCAGAAATGGAAAACCACTAAAAATACCCAAAAACGAACCCAGCATTTTGATGCCCCCCACAAGGTGATGCCCTGAGCAGCTGCCCACCTTGCCCAATGGGCATTACGCCAGTGGGTTGACCAGATAAGCCTCCGCCACTGAGGTAGAGGAGTGTGGAATCAAACCCAGTTCTTCAGATTAGACTCCATCTGCTCTTGACCACTACGCCACGCTGGCCAAAGTACATTGATGCTTATGTACTTTTAAACAATTTGCCTATCTCCTAGGCAGCAAAAATTGACCCTCCAAGCCCTTCTTGCTGCTAAAAGGCTTTATATTACAACAGCGGAAACATAAAGGACTGTAAAGGACTGAGGACTGTGCATCCTTATCTACGTGTATGGCATGTAGACAACATTTGCACTTGGGCATATTTTTATATATTTGAAAACCTTTTACATAAGCTGACTTGTAGATTTGCCACCACTGTTGTTATTTGTTATATTTGTATTACTTTCTGTTGAGTGGTTTGATTTATCATAAAAGGTTTTTTTAAAAAAATGCAAAAAAAGGCTCTTAATATCCTGTTTTCTTGTATTTGCTTCAATATTGTTCCTTAACTGAAAGCAATTCAAACCAAGCTATATTTAGATCCCATTTCTGTCTCATGGATAGAAAACAGTGGTCCCTTTATACCACAACTGCAAATCTGGTGATGTTCTATGAAATACGCAGAGCGTGTTCTCCAAAGGAAAAAAAATTATTACAAATGGAAGAAGCTAACAAGAAATCTTTCAGGATTTTCTGATGCTTCCTGAGCTATTAAAGCTGCATCAATTAAGACGTTTCTTTGTAAAATGGGGCATTGTTTGTACCCCTTAGAGTATTACCAAGGTAAATGTTCCACAGGAATCTTTGATGAAATTTGCTCTACGGTTCCTCTTGGGTTATCTTCCTCCATTAGAAACGAAGAACCAATCAGTTTCACACAGGTTGCGTAATAATAGACAATTGTATTAGGCCACCGTTTGCACTGCGCTTTTGAAACACATCGAAAGAAAAGTTCGCTTTCTTCCCTGCCCGGATATAATTAGATGACAATTTCTGCCAAGAATTCAAGATGTCATGAGCATTGGGATTTGGTAGATTTTCAGAGAGAAAAAGAAAATGATGGAAGATGTTTATTCAAATTCAAGTCTGTAAATTGTGGCTCTCCTAGTAGAACCAATAGCAGCCTCTCCTTTGAGTTTTATGGTAATGATAGTTATTCAGGACACCGAAAACCAAGGCAGGTTGCCAAGTGGAAAACAAAGTTCAAGACATTGCATACTGGAACAAAAATATTTAAACTTTATCTATGCTAGTGGAGTGACTGAGAAGAAATGAAATCTGGGGCCCCTTTTGCACAGGCCAATAGATGCAGGCTAACCACGGTATAAGACCCGTGTTGTGGGAGGGGAACTTTGCATGGATCCTGCTCCCAATGCAAGTCCGCTTCACATTTTCCCCTACAACCCAGGTTTTTCAAGAATCAGTGATTCTTTAGTTTGAATAGATGCCCTTTCCGCACGGGCCAAAAACAGCGCCCTGGGGACATTAAAAACGCCGTCCCCAGGGAGCTGTTCGCAAGGGGGGCGCAGCTGCTTTGCAGCCGCGCCGCCCTCACTCCTCCCCAGCGGCGCGAAGCCGCTGTTTCCCAACCTCGCTCCCCGAGCGAGGTTTTTGGGAAACAGCGGCTTCCAAACGGCAGCGGCTGGAAGGCACCATCCCTACCCCCTTTCCCAATCGACCTATCTTCCCTGAAACAGTCTGGCGAGTTGCCGAGGCCTGGGGACACGCCCCCCCCCGCCCTGCGACTCTGGAGCGGTCGCGCAGGGCAGGGGGTGTGTCCCCTGGCCTCAGTGACGTGCCGGACGGTCGCAGGGAAGGTAGGTCAATCGGGCGACGGCGCAGTGCGGCGCCGTCTTCCTGGTAGTTTCCAGGACCATTCGTGTGAACGGTCCCGGGGGGGTTGGGTCGGCGTCATGTACGCCGACCCAACCCCCAGTGTGGCTGTGCGGAAACGGCCAGGGATTGCAGCAGCGGCCAAGCAAACAGCTACTCCAGGAAGCGCGTTACTTGGCTGTGCTTCCCTTTGCTCCTCGAAACGGCGCCTTTTGATGACCCCGTGCAGAGTGTGGGGAAAGCCCGGGAGCACGCCAGAAATGACGCACGCTGGGAGTAGCGCGCAGCAACCTTTGGTCGAGGTAAGTGGGGAAATGACCAAAGTTAGTTTTCACTCCCGATTCAACATACATGTCATCGTTCCTTTTGTTTGTTTGTTGTTTGTTTGTTTTGAGGGAGGTGTCTTCGAAGCCATGAAGACTCAAAATATGTGCATATTGCTGATTCCCATATCATGTCTTTGTAGCTTTAAAGACATCTCCCTCAAAAACAAAAAAAAGGAAAAACAATACTTGTTCTGTTCCCTAGAGTATAGAGCAGCAGTGGCATAGTGGCTAAGACTAAGAGCAGGTGTACTCTAATCTGGAGGAACCGGGTTTGATTCCCCACTCTGCCGCCTGAGCTGTGGAGGCTTATCTGGGGAATTCAGATTAGCCTGTGCACTCCCAACACACACCAGCTGGATGACCTTAGGCTAGTCACGGTTCTTCTGAGCTCTCTCAGCCCCACCCACCTCACAGGGTGTTTGTTGTGAGGGGGGAAAGGAAAAGAGTTTGTAAGCCATTTTGAGTCTCCTTATAGGAAAGGGGGATATAAATCCAACTCTTCTTCTTCTTCTTCTTCTTCTTCTTCTTCTTCTTCTTCTTCTTCTTCTTCTTCTTCTTCTTCTTCTTCTTCTTCTTCTTCAGTATCCTCTTCCTGACAATGTTACAGGTCTATGCACAGACCCTATATACATCTAATAGCTTTGGGTCTAAGTGTTCCTCACATTCCTGTCAGAAGCTGTGGTGTCTTCCTAACTCCAGTCATTCCCAGCCTGTCACTCATACACTCAGGATCTGTGGATTAACACTTTATAGAAGAAGAATTTGGTTTTCATACCCTACTTTTCTCTACAGTCGGGGTTTTCTGCCTCTGCATGCTGCTTAGATCCATCACACGGTGGGTGTTTTCCTTTCTCTTTCCAAGATGCTTGGTAACATTTTAAGTTTACATTCTGGAAAGCATCTGATACCATGAAGTACATGGAAACTGAACTGGCACATTTTGTAACAACGATATTGTAACGGCATTGCTATGAAGTAGTATTTTGTGAAAATGTCTTAAGTCTCTTCAAGAGGACTTGTTTCATAATATGTTTGCTTATAGATCCCAGTTGGCGCTCTTTTATAAACACTTGTAAACTGTTTGACAGGTTGCGTAACCTCAGTTTTGAAATACTTATATTTGTTTGCTTTTTATATTGCTTGAATGGCTCTTAGTACCTCTGGTGAAGAGTACATGACTACTTGAAGTACATTGAGCAGACATGAGTTTGGATTACTCAGTGATTAGTAGTTTCTAACACCCTTTGAGGTTCTCCAATTTCCTGTCTTTTTACAGCTTATGTTTGGCACGGCGAGAAATCAGCCAGTCCAAAATTATTGAGTCAGAAGTGTGACAGAAAGCCGCCTGCAATCTGTCCTCACAAATCAGCCCAGTTCTTTTCTGTTGCACGATCCATTTGACTCCGATGATAGGGCAGCTTCCATGTCAGTTCTGTGACAAATTTTCACTTGGGTCATTCAAACAAAAATAGTGAATACAGGTTTATCAATTCATTCCCCCCGACACACCCACAAACACACACACATCTGTTTAGAAATTCCAGTTAGGAGGTGATGTGAAAGAACTCAGCAGTGGTGTAGTGGTTGAGAGCAGGTGTACTCTAATCTGGAGGAACCTGGTTTGATTCCCCGCTCTGCCGCCTGAGCTGTGGAGGCTTATCTGGGGAATTCAGATTAGCCTGTGCACTCCCAACACACACCAGCTGGATGACCTTAGGCTAGTCACGGTTCTTCTGAGCTCTCTCAGCCCCACCCACCTCACAGGGTGTTTGTTGTGAGGGGGGAAGGGAAAGGAGTTTGTAAGCCCCTTTGAGTCTCCTTTAGGAGAGAAATGGGGGATATAAATCCAACTCTTCTTCTTCAGACACTGGAGAGTAGCTGCCAGTCAGAGTAGGCAATACTGATCTTAGGTCTGATACACAGTAGCTTCATGAATATATGTATGTTTTTAAGATGGGATAAAATGCTCCTGAGATCATTAGAACCCAGACCATTTATGGCTTAAATTTGTCAAAATAAACACCTGGAACTCCAAAACAAAGCAGAAGTAATTGTGTGTATCGTAAAGCTGGTGTACTACAGTATTTATTCCCAAGGCAAGATTAGGTTTTTGCCATCAAAAGAGGGTGTCACCTTACATTTGCATACAAGTGATATCCAATGAACATTACTTTTCGGTGTGTACTTCAGAGGCTAGGATGTTTTATATTCAGGGTTCCCTTCCTTCAGAGTAAATATGGTATGTTTGAGCCACTTTATGCTCTTTAGTGGAATGTAGTACCCTAGGCCAGATAAAATTCCAGAATGTCTGCCAGGGTAGCTCCACATATAGCCCTTTACAGTAATCTAATGTTGTATCTGATTTTCAATTGAGGTCTAGATCCCCCCATCCATCCAAAAGTTATTCTCCACCTTCAGACTTCGAGAAAAGCAACAACAGGCCCGGCTGACAACTCACAAAGTATCTCTATTGTGGTGGAAAGAGCCATCAAATCACAATTGACTTATGGCAACCACAAAGGATTTTGAAGACAAGAGACGTTCAGAGGTGGTTTGCCATTGTCTGTAGCAACCATAGACTTCCTTGGTGATCCCCCATCCAAGTATAAACCAGGGCCAACTCCGCTTAGCTTCTGAGACGGATGAGATTTGGCGAATCTGGGCCATTCAGGTCAGAGTATCATTCTGTTTTCGGAGATGCGAAGAAGGGAAAATGAAAATGTCTACGGGGAGGACAGATGCATCAAATCACACTTTTAGAAATCTTGACAACGGATTGATCAGTTTCTTCAAATTTTCCCTTACTTGCAACATCTGTTCTGCTCCCCAGACAGAAAACAGAAGAGTCTTCCAAGGAGCAAACCCCCAAGTCAGAGAGGACGTGGTCTGGAGAAGAGGAAATTGAGGAGGAATATGATTGCTGTCTGTAAGTATTTGAAGGGCTGTCACTTACAGGAGGGCAGGGAACTATTCCTGTTGGGTGACGGGGATAGGAGGACTCACAATGACGGGTATAAATTATGAAGAGAAAGATTCCAACTGGATATGGGGGGGGGGGGATTACCGTAAGAGTTGTGCGACAGTAGAATCAATTCTACTTCAGTTCTCATATCGTGACATCGTCACTTCGAGCATATCTCTTTTGAAACAAAAGAAAAAGAAAAAAGATGGCACGTGTGTGGGATCGCCAACAAATGTTAACTTTATTAATGCATTGTTGAAGGCTTTTACAGCCGGATTCACCTGGTTGTGGTGGTTTTTCCGGGCTGTGTGGTCGTGGTCTGGTGGATCTTGTTCCTAATGTTTCGCCTGCATCTGTGGCTGGCATCATGTCAGCCACAGATGCAGGCGAAACGTTAGGAACAAGATCCACCAGGCCACGGCCACACAGCCCGGAAAACCCACCAGAACCAGTTTATTAATGCCCTTTATCCACTGAAAGGATGAGCAGATGAGCTTCAAACAGGAAACTCTGAGGGAACATTCTGCAAATGGCAGCAGCCAGAGCCTCCTGAAGAGGGCAGAAAATGGCAAGTGCAAATGGCTCTGTGGAACCTGAAAAATAAGAACGGAGGGGGAGGCGTGAAAAATAACCCACTTTCCCTGCCAACGCTTTATTTATGGCCCCTTCCGCATATGCAGAATAATGCACTTTCAATCCACTTTCACCATTGTTTGCAAGTGAATGTTGCTATTCTGCACAGTAAAAGCCAGCTGCAAAGTGGATTGAAAGTGGATTGAAAGTGCATTATTCTGCGTGTGCGGAAGGGGCCTCTGTCTGTGCTATGCAGACAAAAAAAAATCCAAAACGGATCTTTTTATTTGTGCCGGGCAGAAAGTGGCAGTGTGAAACAGCAGATAACCAAGGTTCCACAGTTGGAGCTTTTAACCTTATTTTATTTCATCGTCTTTGTTTTTTCTCTCTCTTTCTCTCTTTCTTGTCTGATCCTCATCCTATCTCATCTATGTTTTAAATGTTTTAAAATCCTTTTACTAGCTTTAGCTAGCTTTGTTAACTCCCCGGGTGGTAAGAGCTTTTTCACCTTGTTTCTCCCCCCTTCGCCCAGTAGAAGGAGGGGTAATACAAAGGACCCCGGTTCTTCTCCTTTAGTCTTTTATTTCTTTCATACGCTTTACTAAAAAGTTATCTTACATCTCCCATAGGGGGGGGCGTGTTTAACACGACCCACATTTCATCCCTCCAATTTGTGGTGCTGCTAATTGGCAAGACAAACGGAGGTGAAGTTAACTCTCGCTAACTTTTTTGCCAGCTGTTGCCAAGACTCGCTCAATTTTGCTAAATATTCAACCGATTATTTTATTTATCTTGTGCCACTAATGTATTCTAAGTATGTCATTAGATGTCCCTCTTTTCCCTTTCCCCCCCCCCCAGCCTTTTCAGTTTAATTTTAGTTTCATTTAATTAATTGTCACCGTATTAAGCGCCTTCTTATCTGGTAGCCAGTGATTTGTTATTGTGGTTAAAAACAACCTTGGGAAACGCTGAGCTTTTTGCACCCCAAGAGGGCTGGTTGAGAATTATTTCCTCTCTTTTCTCCCTTTTAACAAAAATTGGTCTGTTTAGTTCAGTTTGTCGCCGGTATCTTGGGAGTGTGGGTGGGTGGTGACCTTTGGTAGTGAATTTCCAGAGCAAGGGCAAGGCTGTGGGAGTAGACGAGTCCGAGAGACCAATTTAGGATAAAAAAGTGATGGGTTTGCATATTTATTTCATGGCTAGGTGTTCTTTAATCCTAATATTGGTATTAGAAGGAGAGACAAAGAAGAGTTTGGATTTATAACTCCCTTTTTCTCCTCTAAGAAATCCCAAAGCGATTTACAAACTCCTTTTCCCTTCTTCTCCCCGCAACAGACACCTTGTGAGGTAGAATCATAGAATCATAGAGTTGGAAGAGACCCCAAAGGCCATCAAGTCCAACCCGCTGCGATGCAGGAACACATAAGTAAAGGTAGGTGGGGCTGAGAGAGTTCTGAGAGAACTGTGACTGGTCCAAGATCAACCAGCAGGCTTCATGTGGAGGAACAGGGAAACAAATCCAGTTCACCAGCTTACAGTCTTTCACTCATGTGGAGGAACAGGGAACTAAACCCGGTTCTCCAGAATCCACTGCTCTTAATCGCTACACCACTACACCATGCCAGTTCTCTAATTAGTATTAGTATGTTAGAGTTTTAGAGTATTCATAGTTTTTACAGTATTCAAATCGTAGCATAGTACTTAAATTATTTATGTCCATGTTTAATTTATTGCTCCTTAATTATTTTATTTTGAAAGCTTTTACCTGTTTTACCTGTTTTATTATTATTTAAAGATTAAATTTTAAACTATAATTGATAGTTGGGGGGGGGGAGAGAGCAGCAGCTGACAACTCATTAGAGTGAGTTCAAGCTAAGCAAAGAAGGATTGATGAAACGTCCCATCCAGACGCCTTTGACCTCCCGGATCTGGATCCGCCGGCCCTGGAAATGACAATCTCTTCTCTCAAGGGGCTGACCAGGTCAATTTAGCTACCTAAGGTCAGAAAATACAGACCGCTTTGCACAAAGTCTTGTTAATCAAACTCTTTCAATTGCCCAGACAGACTCTAGAGAAAATTTATGAAAAACTAGACATGCTGCAGAACTCACTTCCCAAATTGACTTCCGAGGCTGGCATATCAAATTCTCATCTCAAATTCTCATCTCAAATTCTCATATATATATCTCCCTCTTTGTTTGCCACCCCACTGGTTCTAATGTGAGTTCCTTGATTTTAAATCCTTCTCAGATGGTTCTATCCCTGGAGGGTTTTGTTAAAACCAAAATGGAGTGATAGATGGCCCATTCTAAACCATCTTTATGAACTTCTGGGTCAGTCATTGAATGCCATTGATCTGAAGACTTTTCTAATCTTGTCAGCTTCCCGTGCCAAGTTTCTGCTGAGAAGAGTTGGATTTATATCCCCCCTTTCTCTCCTGTAAGGAGACTCAAAGGGGTTTACAATCTCCTTTCCCTTTCCCCCTCACAACAAACACCCTGTGAGGTGGGTGGGGCTGAGAGAGCTCCGAAAAGCTGTGACTAGACCAAGGTCATCCAGCTGGCGTGTGTTGAGAGTGCACAGGCTAATCCAAATTCTCAGATAAGCCTCCACAGCTCAGGCGGCAGGGTGGGAAATCAAACCTGGTTCACCAGATTAGAATGCTCTTAACCACTACGGCACTGCTGCTCCTTACTTTCTACTCTGCAAAAAAGCCATCTTTGATATCAGCAAAAGGGGGGAATTTTAAGTCTCCTAATATTTGGTTTATAGGGGGTGTTCTCGGCATTATAATCCTCAGAAAGCAAGTCAACCAGAAAACCATAAGCCCAAACCCTTGCTTAATCTAGTCCATAAACCCAATTTTCTAGTTTCTTTAGGAAATGATCGATGCAAAAATCGAGGAACTTCAGGAATCTTTCTCAGCGTGAGCGTGAACATGTCAACCAACCCAGATTCTTAAAAAAAACCAGTTTTCAATTCCTAGCAATTTGCCCTCTCATATTCCTATTAATAAGCCCGCTCAAAGGGAAGAACAACTGATTGATTGAGAAAATCTGAATCCTTCGTCCCATTCCATTCTGATTAATTAATTAATTGATCGATTGATTAATTAATTGAATTTATACCCCACCCTACATGGAAGTCTCTGGGTGGCTTACAAAATTAACAACAGTAAACACATCATAAAAAACAATCACAAAACCACACTAATATCCACCCCACATACCCTTCCCAGATCGCCCCAGATCAGAAGCATCCAGAGGGGGTCAAAGGCCAAAGGCCTGGGTGAGTAGGAAGGTCTTTGCCAGTTGCCAAAACCCAAAAAGGCTTGGCATCTGATGCATATCATGGGGAGGCCCTCACCGGGGCAAGGGACCACTAGGAGAGCCCCAACACTCGACCTCAGTGCTAGAAAACTGCTGCGTGCTGTACTTGCCTAGGGACATGGGATACCCCTTGTCCCAGGCGCATCGATTGAGGTCACGTGGGGGGCGCCAAAACATCCTCCTACACAGCTGTAAAGGATTCAATGGTGTTGATGAGCGGGTCAGCCGCCTGGCCTTGACTACATTCCACAGCCCGGGCGATGGGCCAGCTTCTCCGGCGGAGACCTTATCTCTGCGAGGGAGATGAGACCTCCGTTCCCATGGGAATCCGGGAGGGGGGATGGGATGGACAGAGTTATAACCTGTGCTTCTGGCGGGAGATCTTATTCCTGCCACTGCATGTACGTGAGCTTTCTAGGATGTCTGAATAAACGGTCTTTTACACCCAAAAAGCCTTTTATTTCTGCTTCTATGGAATTCCTTACATTGTGGCAGGAAACCATCGTTCATCTATTTTCTTAGTGCAGTGGACCTCTGGTGTCTCGGCATGGAGAGGTTGAATGTTCCTGTGGAAGGTTCGGTAGCCCCCAAAGAGGGCTCCGAGCTCTCCCTTCTGGATTTAGAGGAACCGGCGGGAGAGCGGGTCTCGCTGGTGACTCTTTCCCGTCCTCGTATCAGCACGAGTCTTCCCTTACTCCGTTGGAACGAGGGGCGAGAAAATGACCATGGGGACTTACATGAGTCGTTTGGGGCTGTCTATGGATCGGCGCCTGTGGATCGGGTATCTACCCATTTTAGGTATGGATTACAAACCTCAGATGCAACCTGTCCGCGGAGGAGGCGGGCCTGACCACCTTTCATGCGGCAACACAGGAGTCCATTGAGCGATTCCTGGACTCGTATTTTGGTGATGCTCCGAAAGATCCACCGTGCCATAGCACTGGGGCCCGTCCGAAGACCACCGGTGAAACTGGGACTATACCAGGGATTGGGAGGGTATCCGTGCCGTCTTCCGATCGGACCCCAGATCCCGGACCAGCGGCTGCACCTGAGATGCCCCGTGGAGCCACCGGTGGGCGCGACGTCCTGCGTTCAGATGAAGAGGAGTCCGGGGGAAGCCTGCACTCCCAGCGGATCTATTCCCTCTCCCATCGAAGAGAGCTGGGATGAGGAAGTGGGCCGACTGCGAGATGCCCAAGAAGCATGGGCCCGTGAGCGCCAGCTATGGGAAGAGCGAGAACAGCTGCAGCAAGAGCGTGAAAACCTGCAAAGAGACCGGGAACAGCAGCGCAAAGAAATCCAACTTTCGAATTGGACCGTGCCAAAGACGCGCTGCAAGCGGCAATATGTGCAGAACCTATCCAGTCCAAGATAAAGTCCTGGAACACTCCAAACTGGACTTACAGCGTCAACAGCGGCGTTCAGGCCTTACGTCGCATAAAGTGAACTAACTGCAGCTGTTCCAGCGAGGAGCGAATGGGCCAAATTGGAGCGAGAGAAAGCAGCTTGGCATGCGCATCAGGATGCGCGGACACGCAAGGAGAGAGAGCTGGCCGCCTTGGAGAGGGAACTGAAGAAGCAGCAGAACAGGACAACCCAAGTTGGAGTCTACGCTGTCACTGGTACAGCCAGCCAGAGGCGGCGCTGCTGGGTCCTGCCACCTTCCAAGGACCAGATCCCACCAGAGCGCCAGCGGCATCACCAGCGTTGGTACCTCCACCTCCACCGATTCCGGCCCCTGTGCAACCGCTGCCTCAACCTGCTCAACCCGCGCCCAGCCTGGCGCAACCGCAGCCCCTGCGGTCGCCAAGGGCCGTGGAGGGATATTACAGACCTCCAATACCTGCCCGTTTCGATGGGACCGCTTCCAAACTTCCCTACTTCATCTTGCAACTCGATGCCCACATGGAGGACTATGACGATTTATACCGGTCTGGCGCGAAAAAATACGGGACATCGGCTCAGTCCTGGATGGGGCAGCAGCCGACTGGTTTGTGACTCTTTTGAACCTGCAAGATGAAGATACTGCGCACGGTGCCCGCGTTCCTCCAAGCCTTAAGGGCTCGCTTCCAAGATCCGGGTGCTGAAAATGAAGCTATCCGCACCATCAAATCTATTCAGCAAGGCAACCGCTCGTTTGCAGAATCTGCCCGTGAATTTCGTGCGGCGGCTGCCCGACTCCCTCCTGAGTGGCCTGAGCGCATGAAATGTGAATACTTCTCGGATGCTGTTGACGGCAAGCTGCGTGAAACGGTGTTTTTAATTCGGATCCCCCGCACTATTGCTGATTGGATCGCATTGGGATCCCAGGTGGCGTCTCGTTTGGAGTATGCTCATGCCGGAGGCCGCCCATGCCCAAAACCCGCCACTACGACCACCACTGCGACCACCAAGCCAAGCCCAGCCGCCCCTACCGAGACCACCTCCGAGCGCCGTCGCCGACTGGGATTGTGTCTTTACTGCGGGGGACCAGGTCATCTGGCCGCCAACTGCCCGAAAAAGCAGAAGCCAACCGCTCCGGCCGCGCGCACCCCATCTGCCAAGCCACCACGCAAATCCGGGCCGCCCCCAACAGGCTCGTCTAAGGCAGTTATCGAAGGCGACCCAGAGGAGGGGGAAGCAGCTGTTTGCCTTTCTTCAGCCCCCATGGACATGGGTTACTCCAGACAGCTGGTGAGTGAAGGCAGCGCTCCCATTACAATCCAAGCGTTTCTGGCCAACCCCGCTAAGCATACTCGTATTATAGCCTCAGCCCTTGTGGATTCGGGCTGCTCCCATTGCTTAATGCGGCCCCAGGTGGCGGAGGAGCTAGGCCTAGACCAAGTCCCCCTGGCTAAGCCCATACCATTCACCCAGATGGACGGCAGTCCTCTCGGGAGCGAAGGACCGGCCCAGTTCAAAACGCAACCGGTTCTCCTCCGCTGCGCCGACCATTGGGAGAAAATTAGTTTTATTCTGGCGCCAGTGGCCAAACACTCCATAGTTCTGAGCATGCCATGGTTGTTGTTGCATGAACCAAAATTCATTTGGAAAGAAAGGATCTTAGAATTCACTGACCCTCCCTGCGGTGAACACATGAATTGGGGAAAACTTCGGCTTCTCCTGACACACACCCCTGGCTTCATCAGCGATTGCTCCCGATTCTACCAGCATTCCACCGGCTTACCAAGATTTAGCCAGAGTATTTCAGGAGCAAGAATGCGATCAGTTGCCACCCCATAGAGACACTGACTGCAAAATTGTAATACAGCCAGGGGCGCAACTGCCCAAAGGGAGAATCTACCGCATGAGTCCCAATGAGGAGAAGGAACTTCGTGCCTTCTTAGACAAGAACCTCACCCGCGGGTTCATACGGCGGGCTACCAAACACACGCATGCTGCTCCTGTATTGTTTGTAAAAGAAAGATGGGTCTTTACGGCTCTGCACAGATTACCGAGGGCTCAATGCAGTCTCCCTGTCCAATAAATAACCTTTGCCATTAATCAAGGGTCTTGTAGACGCAGTGGGCTAGGGAGGCATCTTTACTAAGTTGGACTTGAGAGAAGCTTACTACAGGGTCAGAATTGCTGAAGGCTATGAACACTTGACTGCATTTAACACAAAGTTTGGACAGTTTGAATACTTAATAATGCCATTCAGGTTAAGTGGGGCCCCCGGAGCTGTTAGGGCCCTTATCAGCGAAGTTGTGCATGATTGGTTGTACAGGGGAGTAGTGGGGTACGTAGATGGCGGTTTAGTTTATTGACAAACCATGGAGGAGCATGAAGCATTGGTTCGGGAAGTATTGAAACGTTTGCTCAACAACTCCCTCTTTGCCAAACTTTCTAAATGCCGTTTCCATCAAACCTCTATTGACTATTTGGGTTACCGGATCTCGCCGAGGGCCTAAAATGGATCCTGCTAAAATTGATGCAGTCCTCAATGGCCTGCCCTACCAGCCGAAAGAACTCCAATCTTTTCTAGGTTTTGCTAATTTCTATCGTGACTTTATACCCCAATTCGCTGAACTGACTCTCCCACTCACAGACCTCTTATGCACTAAGGGTAAAGATCCACTGACTGCCAAGCCCGGGGCCCCCCTTTCCTGGTCTGAAGAATGTCAGACAGCCTTTCAGCTTTTAAAATCTGCTTTTACGACCGAACCTATCCTGAAGCACCCTGACCCAGATCTCCCGTTTGTGGTTCACGTGGATGCCTCGGACAAGGCGCTTGGGGCAGCCCTGTTGCAGAGAAATAAAGATGATAGGCTGGTTCCGTGTGCTTATTTATCAAAGAAATTCTCCGGTGCTGAACTTAACTGGACTGTAGGGGATAAAGAAACTGCGGCCATCAAAGTAGCACTCTCCACTTGGTGCCACTGGCTGGAGGGGGCTAAACACCCCTTTCAAGTTTGGTCGGATCACAAGAACTTGGCCGCCCTCTCCACCCCCCTCAAGATGTCCGCAAAGCAACTTCGTTGGGCCAATTTCTTTTCTCGTTTCTCTTTCACGGTCCATTTTTTCCCCGGAAAAACCAATAAACTGGCTGACGCGCTTTCAGCCTACCCGAGGGGGGTGGAGCTGCCTTACGGGACATTCAGCGCACTGTTCTCTCCCCTCCCAATTGGGGCTGGCTGTCACCCGATCTCAGACATCCGCTTCCTCCTTCTCCGCCCATTCCCAGCCTGGTCTCTCCTTTCCTCACGGGAACTTCGAGGAGGCGGGGCTGCGCGAACCTCCGGGCGGAGGAAGGGGACTCCCAATTGCGTTTGGAGAATGGCGTTTGGCGGCGGGGGGATTGTTGGTACGATGCCTCCCCCCCTCCGTAAGCAGGTTCCTCGAGGCCTGTCATGATGCCCTTCGGCTGGACATTTTGGCTTTCTAAAAACTCTGCATTTGGCCCGCCGTCAATTCTGGTGGCGCGCGATCGCAAGGACATTAAGGCGGTGATATTAAAGGTTGCTCTGTTTGTGCAGAAGCCAAAGAACGTTCGGAAAACCCATGGTCTGTTGAAACCTCTCCCGGTGGCCTCCCGCCCCTGGGAAGTCATCTCCATGGACTTTATCACAGATTTACCAGAAAGTCATGGCAACACGGTCTTGTGGGTGGTGGTGGACTTATTTTCTAAACAAGCCCATTTCATCCCATGTGCTTCCATCCCTCCGCTCTAAGTTAGCGCGTCTGTTCATTCAGCATGTTTACCGTCTACACTCCGCCCCGTTAAGGTGGTCTCCGACCGCCAGCCCCAATTCATTTCAAAGTTCTGGAAAGCTTTTCTAGGGTTGTTAGGGGCCGCCCCGGCAGTTGCCGCCCTACCGCGTTCAAAGTGGACGGTGAGTCAGAGAGAACGAACAGAACCCTAGAGCAGTATTTACGTTGTTACACCAACTACCACCAAGACAATTGGTGCGAAGTTAATTCCGTTTGCAGAATACGCCTATAATAATGCGATTCATAGCAGTACAAAAAAAACCCCCTTCGAAATTGTGTCCGGTCGCTCCTTCCCGCCGTTGCCGCAACTACCTCGCGGATGCATTGGATCCTCCAGAGTTTTCAGCAGTGGATTTCATCTCTGGCGAGGTGGAAAATGGTCCAGACTGCCTTACAACAGGCTAAAGACTCCCAAAAGCTGCAAGCGGATAAGCACCGCTCGGATTTCCCTCTGCGTGTGAAGCCTGGGTGTATTTGTCTACCAAAAATCTCAGAGGCGTGCATAAATTTTCAAAACTAGGCAAAAGATTCGTAGGACCTTTTCAGATTACTAAAGTGATTAATGATGTCACTGCCCGATTGGATTTGCCTAACTCTCTTAGTAATATCCATCCTGTCTTCCATTCCAGTTTACTCCAAGGAGGCTCCTGTTGCGGATGCCTGGCACGACCCGGCGGAGAGACGCCGGCGGACTATAATGGATGGCCACAAGCATTACGAAATTGACGCCATCCTGGACTCTCGTTTTAATCGCAAACGCTTACAATATTTAGTCTCTTGGGTGGGGTATTTCTCTGGGTATAATCAATGGGTTTATTCCGAAAATATTGACGCCCCCGCCCTCATTTCTGCTTTCCACCGCGCTTTTCCGCACAAACCTGGGGAGAGGTCTTTTTTAAGGGAGGCAGAGTGTAAAGGATTCAATGGTGTTGATGAACGGGGCAGCCGCCTGGCCTTGACTACATTCCACAGCCCGGGCGATGGGCCAGCTTCTCCGGCGGAGACCTTATCTCTGCGAGGGAGATGAGACCTCCGTTCCCATGGGAATCCGGGAGGGGGGATGGGATGGACAGAGTTATAACCTGTGCTTCTGGCGGGAGATCTTATTCCTGCCACTGCGTGTACGTGAGCTTTCTAGGATGTCTGAATAAACGGTCTTTTACACCCAAAAAGCCTTTTATTTCTGCTTCTATGGAATTCCTTACAAGAATTGTAAGGAATTCTATGGAATTCCTTCTGCTTCTATGGAATTCCCTAGCAAGAAGGCACTGAAGCAGCCACTGCTCCCAGTGCCTGTCATAGCCCCGCCCACTCTGTACGGTGGCCTGGAGTGTCCAGGGGGCGGGGGAGAAATCCCACTGGGCTCCCAGGAGCAGGACTGGGGAGCTCCACCTCCCATCCCTCTGACCCAGCGTGCCTTATTCACCTTCAATTAAGTGTGGCACGGCAGGCACAGGAAAAGGCAAGCTGAGCAGGGAGCCCAGCAGCAGCAGAACTGAAGATGATGCTGATGTTTGTTTGGTAAACCTTCAGACGGGGGTGACTTGTGAGAGATTTACATGCTTAAAAGTTAATTCCCCTTGCACTGGTTTGGAGCTGTTTCTCAGGCTAGCAGCCTACCTCACAGGGTTGGTGTGAGGACACAATTAGGAAAGTAGTGGGGAGAGAGCCATGTATGTTTCGTTGGGGGTGGGGGGTGTTTTGTGAGCTGGTGCAAAAAATCATTGTTTGGTCATCGTGAAGGAGGGTGGCCACCTATGCCGGGGTGGGGTGGGGGGGTGGGGCGCCAAGCTCAGGTTTTCTCCCCGGGCTCCAGTTTGCCTAGATATGCCTCTGCTTCACAATATCACGATATTAAAACCTTTTGACGAATGATAAACACAAGCAACAAACTTTCACGGATGCAAAAACTCCGCACAGTTCAGTGGAACTCAGGCAGTGAATCCCCACTGCCACTGAGCTCAACATTGTTTTGTCTCAGTTCCCCCCCCCCCCAGAACTGCGACATCCTTGTCGCAGTTATGAACTACACTTTTCTGCCGGAACAAGGTCGATACTGCTTCGAAGCTTCGAAGTGGGGAAGCATCAAAACGACACCTCATCCATTCAACCAATCACGAGCCGCTTTTGTGGCATGTGCAGAACGGGAGAGTCGTGGCGGGCAGAAAGCGCATGTAACTGTAAACTGGAAAAAAAAGAACGCTCCCATTTCCTGCCGTAACACAAGCGCCAATCACGATCGAGGAGCGAAACAGGCACCAAGATGATCCCACCCACTTAGCTCGGTTCCAGGGGGCCAACTTAGTTGCTGTGGGGACAGCCTGGAATCGCCCTCCACTGAAGGGAACCGAGTCGACCTTAGCTCCCTTCTGTAGTGGGGAAAGCCCCAGGGAAAACTATTTCACCACCCTTTAAAATGAAAAAAAAAATCCCACTACATTCCCATCTTTTGCTTGACCTCTGGATAATCTTTTCAAATAACCAACAATTGAACTAGCAAAAACGTTTTCCCGAATAAAAAGATAAACGTCCTGCAACGCTCCTAGTCCAGGCAGAACGCCGCCAGAGCTTTTTAAAAAAACATACCGCAAGTGGCGGGCTCCGGTTTTGTAAAGGTTATTTGCTGTGATAGATTCAACTGGCAAAATTCCTGAAAAATGGCAAGAAGCATTTATGGAACCGATATAGGAGAAAAGTTCACCTCCTTCTCTGGCCAACTGTGGACTAATTAGACTGCTGTCAATACCAGGAAAGCCATATGAAGCCCATCAACAACTAAAATTTACAGCTCAATTCTGAGGCGGCTGGGGAAGGTGCCGCGGCCACACGACCTTCAGAAGGCTTCCAAGTGGCACGAGGAGGAGGCTGAAAGGGGGAAAGAAATATACCCCGGCCACTCGAAAGCCCTCCATGGGCCTTAATGGGCCTAAGATTGAGCAAGTGTCAAATTTCCACACCGCACGCTTTCATTTTCCCTCTTCTAATAAGTGGAAATTTCATTATTTTTGTCTTCTTGAGTCTATTAAAGTACATTTAGCTGCAGTTATGAGGATTTTTTTTCTTCACTCTGGAGGGCAGTTTGCTCCTTTTGCTCTGGAAGTCTATAAGGCAAGAATCAGACCCTTCCTGTTTTATGGAGCTCCAATTTGGTTTCCGGCTCTTTCTTCTGTAAAGGAGTCTTTCTACAATCATTTTTCAAGCATCTAATTGTATCTAAAATTGCAAGTTATAATTAGAGGTGGGTCTTTGTTCCATCTTCTTATTAACATGGAAAGCTGTGGTGAAATTCAGATGTTTTCCTACTAGATCTTGAACTTTTAAATCCTACTAAAACCTGATCTTTTAAAATGGACTGAGCTTCACCTTTTGTGTTTTCTTGGACCAGGACAGCAGATGAAAGACTTGCAATATATTCCCTGTCCAAGTTTTCCCTCAGACTTCCCTTTACTTATGAGTAGGATCAGGGCCGGAGCGAGGGGGAACATGTGTGCCCTGCACCCCTGGCACGCCCCCGCCCGCCCTGGAACGCCCCAGCCACGACCCCACATGGCACGCACCTAGTGCATCGTGCACCCCCCTGTCCCCTTGGCGTTACGCCACTGAGTAGGATACTTCCGGATTTACAGCCCAATACAGAGGGCTCCAGTGGCCGGAGACAGTGCCATTGCTGTGCTGCTGTGCCACCTCCAAAGGGCATCCATGTGGAATGGGGGGGCAGTGAAAAGAAGAAGAAGAAGAAGAAGAAGAAGAAGAAGAAGAAGAAGAAGAAGAAGAAGAAGAAAAAGAAAGAAGAAGAAGAAGAAGAAGAAGAAGAAGAAAAAGAAAGAAGAAGAAGAAGAAGGAGAAGAAGAAGAAGAAGAAGAAGAAGAAGAAGAAGAAGAAGAAGAAGAAGAAGAAGAAGAAGAAGAGGAGGAGGAGGAGTTTGGATTTATATCCCCCCTTTCTCTCCTGCAGGAGACTCAAGGGGGCTTACAATCTCCTTGCCCTTCCCCCCTCACAACAAACACCCTGTGAGGTAGGTGGGGCTGAGACAGCTCCGAGAAGCTGTGACTAGCCCAAGGTCACCCAGCTGGCATGTGTTGGAGTGCACAGGCTAATCTGAATTCCCCAGATAAGCCTCCACAGCTCAAGCGGCAGAGCCGGGAATCAAACCCAGTTCCTCCAGATTAGATACACGAGCTCTTAACCTCCCCAGCCGCCTGAAAAGCCCCCATAGCCCAAAACAGTCTTACACCACCCTTTTGAGTGGCGTGAGTCCAACTCCTGTGCCAGAGGTGTTTCTGGGCCCAAAGCCTGGTGGAAGTCGACAAAGACTGGCTCTGCCCCCAGGAATGCCCCTAGCCCACCCCCAGCTGCATTGGCAGCCAGGTTTATGCTGGCACAACTCTGAGACCAGAGCCCTCTTCTAGGTCCTTCCTGTTCCTGCCGGGAGTTGGTGCAAGGCCATGCTGATGCATTTGTCCATCCTGATGGTGTAAGTGGCACTTACACCATCAGGGTGGACAAATGCATCGGCATGGCCCTGCACCAGCTCCAAGAGCCAATTGGGTGGGTCACCACCCTTTTGGATTTGGCTGCCCGAACGAAGGGACCTTCTTGAAGTATGTAGTGATGCCAAAAGGAAATGTGCACCTTCTTTCTGGAGACGGGGCACCCCATCCTTTCTAGTGCTTCCAGATTATTTAAAATTCTTAAATATTCCAACCTTTTGATGATTTCCACTTGGCCAGGCATACCGCTTCACCCCTCAATGAATTATCTGGTATATTCTCAGATAGCTGGATTGAACAGAGAGTCTGCCTGTGGGGAAAGGCAAGAACAGAAACACCTACCCATTTTTTATTCCGTTGTGATTTATATTCTCCTATAAGATCTCCTTTTGCTACTGCATTGATCTCACACTTTCCAGTAGGTTAACATGATTATCATTCAACATATTTGCTGTCCGATAAAGAGAAGGCTGTTACCCTATCTGTAGCTCATTAACTCGCTTTATGCAAGCTTGCTTTTAGCCATGATCCGGAAATTAAAACTCGTACAGAATGCAGCAGCCAGGCTCCTCACGGGGACTTCAAGCAGGGACCGGATTACGCCGGTCCTATATCATCTGCACTGGCTGCGGAGATGTATTCCTACCTCATTGTAACTGTGTAAAACTACAGTTCAATGCTGCTAAAAGATATTTGTAACCAGCCTGCTATATTTTACCACTGCCATCTGGGACATTCTTGCCTTGATCTTTACTTTACGGCTTCACACGCTTTGTAGATAACTAGGCTTTCCCCTGACACCCTGATTCTACGGGTCTTGTTTAAAGTGTTGGTTTTGACCTTCAAAGCTATTCACGGCCTCTGACCTGCATACCTGAGGGACTGCCTCTCCCCATATCGCCCCGTTAGGCCCCTCTGCTCCTCGGAGGAGGACCTATTGGTGATCCCTGGCCCAAAGGCAATCAGGCTGGCCCCCACCTGGTGGAACAGGCTCCCAAGGGAGATCAGGGCCCTGCAGGACTTGCAGAGTTTCCGCAGGGCCTGTAAGACGGACCTGTTCCGCCAGGCAATTGGCCAGCCTGGCTAAGTACATCTGCCACCATTCCATCTGGCCTCCCGTGGGCACAAGGGTGGGGGAGGGAGGGGGAGTCTGACGCCATCTGATATTAATATTTATATGGTTCTTGTTTTAAATTTTGGGTGTTCACTGCCCTTAGCCCTTCGGGGAAGAGCAGTCTATAAATTTAATTTAATAATAAAATAATAAATAACAATAATAAGATGCATCAAAAGCTATAATCCACTTATGCCTAAATGCTCATTTTCATACAGGTGCTCATTTTGTGTTGGAGCTGGAACTAGAACGTCTTCTTTACTCCATGATCTGTGACAGCAGAATTGACAAATTAGGCCTTTGCTCAAAATGTACATGGTACTACTCAATACTCTTGAAAGCAACGGGAAGAATAGTTCAGCAGTGGAATCGGCTGCCTTGAGAAGTGGGGAGGACTCCCTCACAAGCAGCACCTGGACAAACATTTGCTAGGGATGCTTTAGGCTGATCCCGGATTGAGGAGAGGGCTGGACTAGATGGCCTCTATGGAACTTTCTGACTCTATGATTCTTTTTAAAAATAGAGTTTGCTAAGTTTCCAACAAAACAAATAGATTAACATATACAACAAATGTTATATCTTGTCCAGCCCTTTAGAATGAAATCAGCATTATTCGGTTACCATAGTTACCGCATCACCATTCTCTCTTCTTAACTTCCTGCTCTTCTAAGATTTCCTTGTTTGCTTGCAATTATAACACGTATCTTGTTATAAATAATCCAAAATTACTAAATTACTTAACAATAGTTCTAATAATCAGTTCTATTTTCTATATTAATTATCTTAATCAGGATGAAGTGTATAAACTCGCCCTAAACCTGACTTGCAGATGATCCTGTAGCTTCACTGTTTGTAGATCTTTGTAGATACTCGGTCAGGGGTCTCCTGTCATTGTCAAATTTGTCCCTATTTTGATTTTTCAAAAGCCCGGTTAGTTCATCCATGTTATTTAATTCTATTGCTTTGTCTAACTACATTTCTGTGATTCTTTGACTCTCTCCTGCAACATCTTTCGTATTTCAATTGCCCAAATAAACCAATGAGAGGATTTGGGGCTGTCAAGCTATTTGGGAACTCAGGCCCCTTCCGCACATGCAGAATAATGCACTTTCAATCCACTTTCAATGCACTTTGCAGCTGGATTTTACAGGGCAGAATAGCAAAATCCAGTTGCAAACAGTTGTGAAAGTGAACTGAAAGTGCATTATTCTGCATGTGCGGAAGGGACCTTTCAGTCTTGTACCACTGCATATCACCACATCCTAGTACAATGACCACATGAGTTACATGGTCAGCACTGGCTTAGAAGAGAAGAAGAAGAGTTTGGATTTATATCCCCCCTTTCTCTCCTGCAGGAGACTCAAAGGGGCTTACAATCTCCTTGCCCTTCCCCCCTCACAACAAACACCCTGTGAGGTGGGTGGGGCTGAGACAGCTGCGAGAAGCTGTGACTAGCCCAAGGTCACCCAGCTGGCATGTGTGGGAGTGTACAGGCTAATCTGAATTCCCCAGATAAGCCTCCACAGCTCAAGCGGCAGAGCTGAGAATCAAACCTGGTTCCTCCAGATCAGAGTGCACCTGCTCTTAGCCACTGCTCTTAGCCACTACGCCACAGCTGCCTCTACGCCACTACGCCACAACACTTGCTGGATCAGACCAGAGTCCATCTAGTCCAGCACTCTGCTACTCGCAGTGGCCCACTAGGTACCTTTGGGAGCTCACATGCAGGATGTGAGAGCAATGGCCTTCTGCTGCTGCTGCTCCTGAGCACCTGGTCAGCTAAGGCATTTGCAATCTCAGCTCAAGGAGGATCAAGATTGGGAGCCATAGATCGACTTCCCCTCCATAAATCTGTCCAAGCCCTTTTTAAAGCTATCCAGGTTAGTGGCCATCACCACCTCCTGTGGCAGGCGTTGTTATTCGTGTTGTTATTCATGTTGTTATTCAGAGGTTCTTACCTCTGTTAGTGTTTCTATTGTCTCTGGGTAGTTACCAGGGGCACCACACTATTTGGGAAGAGCAACCCAGAAGCCCTGGAATTCAGGGCCTCTGAACTCCTGAACCAAGTTACAACTTTGCTAAGGAATTAAAGGCTCAGAGGCCACAGTGAAAGTTTCCAGATGAAAAAAAGAAGGCCTATAAGTGCATTGCAGGAAGCTATTTTAGAGCAAGAGATAAGCTAAGCCATCTGTGATTAAATTGGCCAGAGTTCAGAAGGGGCATCCTTTTGTGGTGTGTCTGCAGGAACTATCTGGAAGTTCAGGGAGGGGGGCTATCTATTAATTGATCAATCAAGTCAGTAAAGAGCCGCTCGCTAAGCAACTTGCCCAAGTTAGGACAGAGAGGTGTGCGAAGGAGTCGCGGCAGAACTTGCTAAGGTTGCAAAATGCGCTTAGCCCTCTGCCAATTTTTGTGGTTACCTCAGCCAAGCCGATGGTGCGGCATCGCAAGCAGAAATGACTTGAGGAGGGGGAAACTGGCCGTTTGACCTTCGCACTGGAAGCAGCAGGAACACATCTTTAAATTTGGACCGTCCAATCCATAAACACTAAGAGGACTTTGGGGGGAGGAAAAAATTCAGAGATAGAAGATAGCATTCCTCCCGCCAAAAATGTCAGGTGCCACGCATTAGCTCTTCACGGTATGTTCCAACACTGCAGAAATTAAGGCAAGACACTTCAACATTTGTCTGTTTTCTCCTTGCTATTGCTAAGAAAAATGCAATTTGATTTTGCTCTCTGGCATTGAAGTTACATGTCTTGGATCCAAGCCAGCATTTACTCAGAAAGCTTGATTTCATCCCTCCTCCTCCTATGATGTCATAAGAACATAAGAACATAAGAACTAGCCTGCTGGATCAGACCAGAGTCCATCTAGTCCAGCACTCTGCTACTCGCAGTGGCCCACCAGGTGCCTTTGGGAGCTCACGTGCAGGATGTGAAAACAATGGCCTTCTGCTGCTGCTGCTCCTATGCACCTTGTCTGCTAAGGCATTTGCAATCTCAGATCAAAGAGGATCAAGATTGGTAGCCATACATCGACTTCTCCTCCATAAATCTGCCCAAGCCCTTTTTAAAGCTATCCAGGTTAGTTGCCATCACCACCTCCTGTGGCAGCATATTCCAAACACCAATCACACGTTGTGTGAAGAAGTGTTTCCTTTTATTAGTCCTAATTCTTCCCCCCAGCATTTTCAATGAAAGCACCCTGGTCCTGAAATGCCCCTTAAAACCCTGTCCCCTAGGGGTCCCTGTCCCCCTAGAACAGGATGGGGGCACATTTGGGGTTACTATGGAAGGGGAGAGGTGAGAAAGTCACCTTCTATGGATGGAGATCCCTTCCCCCATGGAAAACCTAGTTTGGATCCAAACCAAAAGCAGGCCATTCAGTAGACTTTTAACAAACAAAGTTTAATGTATTGCCAGCCACAGATGCAGGTGAAACGTCAGGAGAGAATGCTGCTAGAACACGGCCATACAGCCCAGAAACCACACAGCACCCAAACAAAGTTTAGTTCCTAAATCTAACCAGGGATGCACATAGGACTGGCAGTTTCCATGCAACACCTGGAGATTGTAGTCGTGCCCGCGGAGTCACCGTAAGAACGAGACGAGACGCGGAGATATCATCTGGTGGAGAGAGCCAGCAGCGGGAGCGCGGGGGTCCGTGATCCTGGCAACTCTGCCGCGTGCTAGTTCCTGGCACCTTTTATTAGGGTTTATGCGGGGCGTGTAAAGGGGTGGGTCGGTAGGAGACCGGGAGAGCGGGAGAGCGGGAGATCATCATGTGACGTATGATCTCATCTGGCTGCTACGTGCAGGAGGAAGCATCAGCGTCTGGGTCTAATCCACACCTGAGGGCAGGAGCCTCTTTGTCCCTTTGTCTGGGACACCGGTGGTTGTGAGCCAGGTAGTTCATGATCTGTGACTCACCAGGGGGTGGGGGATGGGGGACCAGGTGCGACCAGAAGGCCGTAGTTGGGCCGGCATGCCAGTGCTCTGCCTACGGTGCTGCTGGGTCAGCAGCTCATCCCTACAGGAGATCTCCTGGAATTGTAGCTGATTTCCAGACACCACAGGTCAGCCCCCCTGGATAAAATGTCTGTTTTTGAGGGTAGTCTCTACAGCATTGTAAACTGCTGAGGTCCCTCCCTTTCCCAAACCCTGACTCCACCAGGGTCCCAACCCAGAGATGGCAACATCCTTTGGCTTGAACCCATGGGAATCCTGAAGTGGACGTAGTAATCGATGAATTACTTGTAGGAGTGGAATGCAGGGGAAAAGAATTTGTGCTGTCTTATGCCGTGGCCTCGGTAAGTGGGGAAAGGCCCACTTTGGTCTGCCCGGCTTAGCGCTGGATCTCGGAACCCTGCCCTTCATGCTCCCGAAGGGGCGAAAGCGTATCAAATACGCGCGCGGAAATCCCAATCCCGAATTATTAGAGGCCTCCCGCAAAACAGTCACCCATGGAATCGCGATGGAAACCAACCATTGCGGATGACGGAATGGTTCAAATCTGAGCATCGTGGACGCCTGAAGTCTTGTTTTTATGGGGAACGTGAGTCAGTGGCTTGCTTTGCACATCATAATCAAGGAATGTAACGCTTCACATCTTTCAGAGTTAGCCATCTTTCAGGTAGACCGGAGTTATTACAGGTTATTAGGAGAGATTGGCTCGCGACCGGGGCTTTCCCGAGTCACAGGTCAGCCTGCTTGACGTTAGCAGCTGAGGCCACGGCACAAGGCAGCAGTTCCAAATTATAGCAAGGAACCATAGAGAAATCGCTGGTCAAGCTAGAGGGCCCCGTGGGTCAAAAAGGCTGATTGGACCATAAGAAAATAGGACCTATAGCTGTGGAGCCAGCGTGACCTTGCTGCCAATGTCACTGCCAATCTAGATGGCATAAATAGCACCAATACCGTCAAGACCGTCAAGATCGGATTACGCCGGTCCTGTACCAACTGCACTGGCTGTCAATCGAGTACCGGGTCATGTTTAAAGTTTTGGTATTGACCTTCATAGCCATTCGCAGCCTTGGACCTGCTTATCTGAGGGACCGTCTCTCCCTATATAGCCCTTCTAGGCCCCTCCGCTCATCGGAGGCGGACCTACTGGTGATCCCTGGCCCTAAGGCGATCCGGCTGGCCTCAACAAGGCCCAGGGCTTTTACGGCCTTCCAGGTGAGATCAGGGCTTCCAGGTGAGATCAGGTGAGATCAGGTGAGATCAGGGCCCTGCGGGACTTACAAAGCCTGTAAAACGGACCTGTTCCGCCAAGTGTTTGGCCAGCCGGGATGATGTCAACTCCGCCATGAGAACATCTGGCCTCCCATGGGTACATAAAGAGGGGAGGGAGGGGTTGAAGCCATCTATAGTCTTGGTATTTTATGTATTCTTTTATGTAAATTTATATATTATGATGATGTTTTAAACTGTTTTATTATTGATGGACACCGCCCTGAGCCTTTGGGGAGGGCGGTAGATAAATGAATGAATGAATGAATGAATGAATGAATGAATGAATGAATGAATGAATGAATGAATGAATGAATGAATGAATAAGAGGGGCACTAATGTGCTGGTGCCCTCTTTGGCAACCTATGGATGCAAAAATGCATGACATACAATGAGGAGTTTCAAGCTGTGGATGAATGGGGGGGGGGTTTCTTCCCCTGCTACACCTCCCTGCATCTCCAGTGTGAATAACACTCCCCTTTCCCATGGATTGGGCTGCCTATGAACCATTGCACACAACCAAAATAAAAACGCCTTGAGGCTGGCATATGAAATGTTTCCTTCAGGAATTCCACACAGCTTTTAGCCCAAAACTTTTGGGGACGCATTTTAGTTCAGCCCAAAATGGTTTATTTTGGAAACGCTAAACGAGCGATCTTTTCCCCCAAAACGGTTTCAAAACATTTCCTGCTTGCTGTGCAGAGATCATGAAATGTCTTATTTCTTCCACCTGATTTTGAAACTGCTCTCATTTTCATTTCGCTGCCACCTGCCATTTTCTGCCTTCAGTGATTCTCCGCGCTGTCCGTCATTTGCTGAAGTTTCTTATGGACGTTTTCTCACCTAGCATTGCAGCTGTCCACTATTTACATCATTGCTGTGCACTACCCTGTTTCCCCGAATATAAGACATCCCCAGAAAATAAGACGTAGTAGAGGTTTTGCTGAAGTGCAAAATATAAGGCATCCCCCGAAAATAAGACGTAGCAAAGTTTTTGTTTGGAAGCATGCCCGATGAACAGAACACAGAAAAATAAGACATCCCCTGAAAATAAGACATAGCGCATCTTTGGGAGCAAAAATTAATATAAGACACTGTCTTATACCTTATCCCTTTTAGGGCAGTCCCCATCCCGGAGATCGCCGGCATGGAATGCGTCAGTCTCGAGTGGTTGGCCGTGGAGAGGCTGGCCGTTCTTCTGGTGTACCCGATTGCGCCCTAAGCGCTTTTTTGAGAGGGCGGCCTACGCTGCAGCTGCTGGAGGTGAGGTGTCAGACTGGAAGCTGCGGTTCCCCAGGCTTGTTGTCTTGGGGGACTTCAACGTCCATGTCGACACCGCCTCATGTACAGTGGCGGCGGAGCTAGTTTCATCCATGGCGACGCTAGGCCTCTCCTTGATAAATTCTGGCCCACTCATGAGGCCGGGCATCACAGCTGGACTTGGTCTTCGGAGTCGGCGAGGTAGAATTTGGTCGTATCCACTCTGTTAGCAGGGTGCCATGGTCCGACCATTATGCCCTGAAAGTCGAGGTGGACTTGCCGCAACTTACCCCTGAAATACTGGCGGCGGGCGGATTTATGCCCGCCAGCGCGGAGACGCTCATGGATCCGCGCGGTTTCCTGAATGCTCTGCCGGGACCCTGAACCCGCCCCGGCACACTTTCGATGTGAGCAGGTGGGAGGACTGGAACTCCCGGCTCTCCGATGCCATCGATGTTGTTGCTCCCGGTAGCCCTCTAAGCCCCCGTTCTCGGCAGTACTCCCTGGTATACTGAGGGAGTTGCGCCATGTGTAAACCCCAGTGCTTAGGCGTCTAGAAGCGGTGTGGGAGGAAATCATGGTGAGGAGGTCAAGACATCTTATCTAGGGCGTTTATAGAAGAAGCCCTATGAGGTGGCGGCGAAGTGAAGAGCCTTCTTCTCCTCTTCCCTACGCATCCGCTAGCTCATCGCCCGGCACAATTATTTAGAGTATAATTCGGTCTCTGACCTCCCCTATCGGAGAGGTCCCTCAAATCGCTAATTGAGTAATTATTAGCTGTGAGGCTTTTATGAGCTTTTTAGCGGATAAAGATTCGGTCGTCTCGGCTCCACCAGGACCTTTCCCCCACGTTGGATACCTGAATTAGTGAACTGGAGACTCCCTTGCCCGTCTTCGGGCCCTTGCTTGTGCCCAGTTTTCCCTTGCTGCTCTCTGAAACCAGTAATGTCGACAGGACCTTAGCTGCTGTTAAGAGCCTACTACCTGTCCTCTGGATCCCGGTTGCCCATCCTGGCTTGTAAAAAACCTGCAGGGTGGACTTCGACCCCCATCTGTTGAGAGTATCATCAATGGCTCCCTCGAGCAAGGAGTCTTCCCGGATGGGTTGAAGGAGGCAGTGGTCGCCCTCTCTTAAAAAGACCACCGTTAGATCAAAGGGATCTGGCCAATTACCGCCCGTTTGAATCTTTCGTTCACTAGGGAAGGTAGTGAGAAGAGTGAGTGTTGGAGCAGCTTCAAGGTTTCCTGGATGAGCACATCGACCTTAGACCCCTTCCAGTCCAGACTTCCGTGCCACAGGCACTTCAGTGAATGAGACTGTTCTCGTCGCCGTCACAGATATGCTCCGTATTCCAGCTTCGACCCGAGGCCCGGATCGGCGCTGCTGGAGTATTGCTAGATCTTACCGCAGCATTTGATGTGGTTGACCATAAGCCTTTTGACCCACCGCCTGGCAGCCTCCCGAGTCTGCGAGGCACTGTCCTTCAATGGATTGCCTCGATTTCTCGAGTCCGGGTGAGAAGTCAGCAAAGTGAGGTGCGAGGGATCAGGCCTCCCGGAGGAGTGCCAGCTTGACTGCGGTGTACCCCAGGGGGCTTTATTATCCCGCTGCTATTTAATATCTATATCACGACCTTACTTGCTTTCGACTGAATTACGGCGGAGTTTTGGGCTGACTTGTCACCAGTATGCTGATGACACGCAGCTCATTCTGTTGATGGAGGGGAGCAGCCGCCGCCCCTGCGGCTCTCCAGCACTTGTTTGGAGGCGGTTGCTGGTTGGTTCGCTGGCAAGAAGCAGGTTAAACTGAATACATGTCCCAGAGGCGGAGATCCTCTGGCTTGGCCGCGGGGGGAGGACAGGATTTTCCAGCCACCCGGTGTGGGAGGGTCACATTGGTAGCCGACCCCCTCGATCTTTGCCCAGCCTGGGGGTCCACCTGGATTTGTCTCTCTCAATGGAGACCCAGGTGGCCCATACAACCCGGGCTGCCTTTCCATCTTAAGCCAGGCCGGAGGCTGGCTCCCTTCCTCTCCCAAAGCCGGGGACCTGGCCGCTGTAGTCCACTGGCAACGGTCACCTCAGATTAGACTATTGTAACTTCGCTCTACGCGGGTCTTCCCACTTGCGTCTGATCGAGAGAGACTAGAAGCTGGTCCAGCTTACGCAGCGGTATGATTTGCTTACAGAGCAGTTCCACTATATGATCATATTCAACCTGTATTGCGCCAGCTGCACTGGCTCCCGGTGGAAGTTCGGATCATTTTCAAGGTGCTGGTACTGACAGCTTTAAGGCCCCTTCACTGGCGGCCTGAGGCCCTCGTATCTTCGAGACCCGCATCACCCATTATGTCCCTGCACGACCCCGCCTTAGCTCAGCGGAGCCGTCGGTCTATTGGTGGGGTCCCTGGCCCCTCAATGATGCGGCCCCTGGCCTCCCACGCAGGGAGCCAGAGGCCTTTACAGCCCTGGCCCCGGCCTGGTGGGAGACACACCCCCTCCCTCCGGGCGGTTCGGGCCCTCTTCGCGGGACATCAATGAGTTCCGCGGGGCCTGTAAAAGCGGAGTTGTTCACTGGGCCTTCTCGGAGGGACCAGCGGCTGAAATGGTGCCCCAGCCAGTTCGCATGCATCTAGGCTACCATCTACTGTGGCTGCAGCCACCCCTCCCTCCTCCCCAATTTTTCCCTGGGAAAATTTAATGAAAAATGGGGTTGGTCGGACGCCTCCTATTATTCCTATTATTATTATTATCAGTATAATGTTACCGCTGTTTTAAAGATTTTAATAACTTATTTATTGTGTTTTAAGTTGTTGTACACCGCCCAGAGCCCCTAGGGGATGGGGCGGTATAAAAATGTAAACAATAAATAAAATAAATAAATAAATAAATAAAATTATATTCGGGGAAACATGGTAGTAAACTCATTTTTGCCTGCTGATAATGTGATCCGTGCTGTTTTCCTCTGTCTCTCTCTGGCCCTTTCCGCACACGCAAAATAATGCGTTTTCAAACCACTTTCACAACTGTTTGCAAGTGGGTTTTGCCATTCCGCACAGCTTCAAAGAGCACTGAAAGCAGTTTGAAAGTGCATTATTCTGCATGTGCGGAATGAGCCTCTGTCTCTCTCTGTCTCTCTCTCTCTTGGTTGTTTTGTGTGAGGTAGATTTAATGCTACATAGACACGATGTAAGAATCAGCAACATGAGCAGATTTCGAATTAACACAGTTTCAAAGACACGACTGCGTATTTTTTTGAAAAAAAGAAAAGGACTGTTTTCACCGGAAACTTTATTTTTCTGGGCTACGTAGACAAAAAAACAAGAGAACAGTTCTTTTCAAAACATTTGCAATTTTTTTTTAACATTTTGTGTGGAAAAAGCCTATGATATAACAGTACTGTGTTAGTGTCAGGTTCTATGACTGAAGTCAATAATGGACTCTGAATGTTTGATCAGGAGTCTTTATTGGAGCCAACAGCTTGTACCTGGCTTTGCTAAAGCCAGTTCTGATCACACTTGCAATCAGTGGCATAGCACCCAGGGGGCGTGGAGGGGGGTGTCTTGCACTGGGTGCGCGCCAGTGTGGGGGCATGGTGGGGGGCTGGCAGGGGCACAGGGCACACACGTGCCCCGGGCACAGTTCCCCCTCCCTACAGTTCTGCTTGCAATTGCCCCTGTCTTTATCCCCATGTAGAAACAATGAATCCTCCCCTTCCCTCTTCCCATGGAATTTGAGAAAGACATAGAGAAACGTGAGAGCCATTGGGGAGGCGAGTGTAACCTCTATCTGTGGGTTCTGTGGGGCAGAACTTGGAAGGAGTTGCAAAGAACTAAATTTAAAACAAAATGGTTTACTTCCTTAACAAATAACACATTTAACATTAATATTTAACATTAACAATTTACTGTCCTTTTAGGTTGCATTTCAAGTCCTTATATTTACAGTCTACTGATAATGCCAAGTCCAATTCTTCATTGCTGGTGGTTGGCTTATGAAGACTTCAGAGGCTTGGTGAATGGGATCCAAGATGATGAAGGTCCCCAAAAGAACTCCCATCAACTACATACATAGCAAGCCCTGAAACAATAAATTCTAACATTTACAATATAGCAAAAATAAACAACTCCCTTCCCACTAGTTCCCAACAACTTTGCAGTTACCTTAAGAAGGTGTTAAGGGCTTATACAAATCAAGGTCCGAGTCTGGTAGCCTTGTCTCCTCCAAACTACATGAGCTCTGCAGCCTCGTGCTGCTTTGAGTCTCCACCCCTTTCTGGGTCAACCCATTCTGAGCATGGGGGTTACACCAGTGCCACCATCCCCCTTCAGAGTTAACATCAGGGTCATTCCTCTTATCTGAAGTTGCCAGCATCAAAGGAAACGAAAGGAAGAGAAAGGTCCATTAACACAAGAGAGAAGAGCCCCATCCCCGAGTAGGTGTGAATGCCTTCACCTGAGAGCATTCCTTTGATGGAAGGAGAAAACACATCCTGACAGTTAGGGTCCACCTTTCTACCCCTACACACACATATGACTTTATTGACATCAAAAATAAAATCCATTATAATAATTAAAAGGAAACACAGTTGATTAACATTAAAACGTAATACAAAACAGAACAGAAAACAAAATTGTATAAATACATATATATTTTACAGTACCTAAAATTAACACTTATTCCTACCAACGTGAAGGTTTATAGAGTCCTGTAGGAAACTACCGGTAGCTGCCCTCTCACACAGATCTGCGGAAGGGCTATTTAATAAAAAGGAAATCAAAGCTGCAAACGAGGAGTCAGCTATCTGTGCAAGAATTGGGGTTAAGAATTTAGCCTGAATCTCAGCATAGAATGAGCAGAAGAGTAAAATATGTTGCGCTGTTTCAATAGTTCCTGAATCACAAGGCCAGACACTTTCTGCATATGGTACTCTATGGAATCTTCCAGAAATGGCATAGCATTAAAGCAGGTGAGCGCGTAAGCTCTGCACTGCCTTGGATTTTGTAAAGAGGGAAAGATATTCTATCAGATGTGGCTTGTGAGTTCCCTCCTGATTCATGGGGACTGTGATGTAGGTCAGGACTGAGGCACACCAAGAGAGCATGTTGATGCCTCCCCTATTTCCCCAGTTCGAGACAGCCCTAGCAAGCACCTGTTTACCTGATTCTTGCAACTGGCAAGAATCTTACGGGCAGTTGAGCATTCTCAAGTCCTTTATCCAGGTAAGCAGGTGTCTGCAGGAGAAAGTTATGCGAGAAGAACTGAGTAACCTTATGGAAACTTTCTGCTAGTGTAACCCCCATGCTCAGAATGGGTTGACCCAGAAAGGGGTGGAGACTCAAAGCAGCAGGAGGCTGCAGAGCTCATGTAGTTTGGAGGAGACAAGGCTACCAGACTCGGACCTTGGTTTGTATAAGCCCTTAACACCTTGTTAAGGTAACTGCAATGTTGTTGGGAACTAGTGGGAAGGTAGTTGTTTATTTTTGCTATGTTGTAAATGTTGGAGTTTATTGTTTCAGGGGTTTTTTTGTGGTTGTAATGGGTGAGAGTTCTCCTGGAAACCCTCATCATGTTGAATCCTGTTCATCAAGCCCTTGGAGTCTTCAGGAGCCAACCCACTTGCAAAGAAGAATTGGACTTGGCAGTATCAGTAGACTGTAAATGTAAGGACTTGAAAATGCAACCTGAACTGGACCTTGAAGTGTGATGTTAAATGTTGATGTTTGATGTTATATGTTAAGAAAGTAAACCATTTTGTTTTTAAAATTTGTTGTTGCAAACTCATTCCAAGTTCTGCCCCACAGAACCCACAGTTAGAGGTTACACTAGCAGCCATAACATAAGGCTGACGGCTTTTTGATTTGCAGCGGACTTTTCAATGACATTCATTTCAACGTATATATTTTTATACTCTTTATTGTATTGTTTTATATGTTTTTATTGGTCAGCCGCCCTGAGTCCTACGGGAGATTGGCAGACGGGAGATTGGCGGGATATAAATGTGATAAATAAATAAATATTCCCCTCGTGTAATTTTCCCATTCGTGTTTGGCTTGCAAGCAGCTGTTGGATTCTGCTGTTCTCGATACAGATGGTTTTCCTACGAAATCGGACGTTTTTCTGTGTAACTAGAAAATGGTTTTCAAAATATAATTTTAAATATTGTTGTCATTGGTAGCGGGATAGTTTTCTTTCCCCTTTTGTGCCACTGCCCCTTTCGGAGACTGTTTTAAGGAATTGCCTTTTGTGGGTTTTCCAGGTTGTATGGCTGTGTTCCAGTAGCAGATCCTCTGAGGATGCCAGCCACAGATGCAGGCAAAGTGTCAGGGGAAAATGCTACTGGAACATGGCCATACAACCCGAAAACCCACAACACACTAATGATTCTGGCCGTGAAAGCCTCTGACAATAAATTGCCTTTTTCTTTATCTTCTCAGCTCCTCACAAAACAGCTGACCAGCTTGACAAAAAGCGGTCACCCTGCTTACGACTTGTGAGTCGAATCTGAGTAGAAATGTTGGGCCGTCCCCACCCTGTGGTCTTCCACTGCCCCCTCCAGGATCCATCCTCAAAGCTTCCTACGACAGCCGAACTGCGTCGCTGAATTGCCTACCTGGCGGCTGTAATAGAAAAGTGACAAAGTTTTCATACGTTTCACGTCTGTCACTTGAACTGTCTTTTTGATCATAGATGTTTCCATTGATTCTAACAAACGCTGTTTGGCTCTACTGCACAGAATGCTTTCCCAAGGAAAAAAATTCTTCCCTTCCAGATGCCTTCTACTGCTTCCAAATGCCTGGCTGTTTTCAATGGTAAAATTTGGAAATTTATTACGCCCTGTAAAAAGGATTGGCATACCAACACATAATCAATTGAACTTGATCTATTACCTGACATATAAGTATATTCCCCTGGGTAATCACCTGACATTGAACCATTTAAGATATATAGGCCGGCTCGAGATGTAAATCTAGCTAAACGGAAGCTGACAAAATTACAGCATTAATTCCTAGATACTCTTGGGAGAGGAAAGCTTGCAAATACCTCCTCTAACTCTCCTGGGAGGAGTTGATATTTTGCCTCTAATTGGCTGGTATCAGGAACTAGTTGGGCATTAAAATCACCCGCAATCACAGCTGCCTTTGGTCGGAAGTGAACAACATTGTGCTTCACCTTGGAGCGGGACTGTGATGGAATAGTACTGTAAAACTAGCAAAGTCACATATGTCTGTGAAAAGCATCTTTGCCTTTTGATCTCCTGGAGGGAGGACAGGAAACTATGCAGAGGTGCCAGGATGAAACTTCAAAGGCCTAAGTTACCTCGTGGCCTGAACAGAGTTTTCCTGAGAAGGGGAAAACAAAGGTTTTTGAATTCCATCTTGAGACATGGTCAGAGAAGCATCTCTGGGCCATGGGTTCCCAGAATGGGGACAAAGAACCAAAAGGAATGTAACCAGTTGAGCAATCTCTCACTGCACTTATGTTTTATTTCTTTGTTTTGAACTTTTACAATAAATCCTTGAACAATCAGCTGGTTTGGAGTCATTAGGAGGGAAAAGGACCCGAGACCGAGGTGGGATAAGAGTGGCTCTCCCAAGCTTAATCTCAGCCTCAGTCGTCATAGGGACCTCTGAGAATCAGAGGCCCTTTCCACACGGGCCAATTAACCCAGGTTAAGGGCAGAATAAAGTCCGAGTGGCGGGATTTTTGCACAGATCTTGCTCCTAAAGTGAGTCTGCTCCGGGTTCCCCTGCCCCGCCAGGGTTTTCAAGAATCACAATTTCTGCAATTCTTTTGTTTTAATGGGCCTCGCAGCCATGGCCAAACAAACAGCTACAGCTGCGAGGCGCGTTATGAGGCTGCGTTCCCCACCCCCACCCCTCCTCGGCTGTTATCTGCAGAGCTACGCAGGAACTGCTGGCTCCCGAAAGGCTCTGGGGGAGCATTGGGGCCAGCCTGCGGAGCTGCGCTTCGGAGAGAGGTAAGTTTTTGCAAAGTTTTTTTAAAGTGCTTCTATGCAAAGGCGCACACCCCGGCACGTGTGCTGGCTGTCCACGGAACAGCCAGCCATGCGAACGGCCTGAAGCTTGTTATCTTGGCTGCAACCCGATCTAAATTTGCTATGTGGAAAGGGCCAGAGAGATAGAAGGGTCAAGGCACTGGGCACCCTTTCTCTACTACTCAGACACTATTCTTTTGATGTGTAGATTGCTTCCTGCTTTCCTGCTTTCTCCATCCCAGTTAGTTAGACTAGAATCGGAAACCATATTTAACCTATTCAGAACTGGAGTTCCGACAATAAATGAAGCACATCACTTTGCGTAGATAAAAGAGGTTCTGCGTAATTTTGTCCTTAGAACGCATGGGATCAGATGGGCTTTGCTGGGCCCCGTGGCCTTTGTGCACTCCGCTAACTTCAGAGTTTGACACACACACAAAATCTGACACCTTTAGAGTTTTTGATGAGCTTTAACAGGCGTTTGAACTCCTCTGTGACGAGGAAGAAAGGAAGCAAAACCAGATGTGGTTTGAGGGCTGTGGGGAGCAGCTAACGCCCTCACTACCCAGTTACACCTGAGTGTAAAATAATGAACGTACTTTATTTTTAAAAATTTAAGCCGCAGTTGGCCTGAGAACAGTTGAAAAAGCAGACATAAGGCTGCCAGCTCTGGATTGGGAAATACCTGGAGATCTGAGGGGTGAAGAAGAATATTTGTTCTTCTTAGGAAATGGCCCAAACTATGCTACAAAGGTACAGACACAAGTTCAGGGTGGCTGTACAGAAGCAGGCGATGGCAAACTATCCCTGTTTGTTCTTTGCTGTGAAAACCGTCTGGAAGTAACCATAAGTCAGCTGTGATTTTACACACACTTGAATAAAGCAGAGAAACATATATATTACTGCATAGGTGTCAAACTCGCGGCCCTCCAGGTGTTATGGACTACATGTCCCATCATCCCCTGCTAGCATGATGCTGGCGGGGGGTGATGGGAATTGTAGTCCATAACATCTGGAGGGCCGCGAGTTTGACACCTGTGTATTACTGGATGTTGTTTTATGCTTAGGGCTGGAAAATTCCTAGAGATTTGGGAATGAGCCCTGGGGAGGGTGATGTTCAAAGAGGGGAAGGCCATTTTCTCCACGGCCACTGATCATTGTAATCCAGCAACTGTCTATAGTGGGAGCAGCAACTGTTTATAGTGGGAGCAGCAGCGGTGCAGTGGTTAAGAGCAGGTGTACTCTAATCTGGAGGAACCGGGTTTGACTCCCCGCTCTGCCGCTTGAGCTGTGGAGGCTTATCTGGGGGATTCAGGTTAGTCTGTGGACTGCAGCACATGCCAGCTGGGTGACCTTGGACTAGTCACAGTTCTTCTGAACTCTCTCAGCCCCACCTATCTCGCAGGGTGTTTGTTGTGAAGGGGAAGGGAAAGGAGTTTGTAAGTCTCTTTGAGTCTCCTTACAGGAGAGAAAGGTGGGGTATAAATCCAACTCTTCTTCTTCTCTATCTCCTGGCTGAGTTTTACTGCCTTGTTTTCAATTTAGAGTTGCCAACCTCCAGGGGGTGGTTGGAGATCACACACTATTCCAACTGATCTTCAGGCAACAGCGATCAGCTCACCTGGAACAAAATGGCTGCTTGGGAAGGTGGACTCCAGGGCATTTTACCCCACTGAAGTCCTTCCACCCCCAAACCCTGCTCTTTTCAGGCCCCACCCTCCAAATTTCCAGTATTTCCCAACTGGCAACCCTATTTTCAGTACTGATAGCTGTTGTTGTTGTTTTTAAATTGTACTATCATTATGTTATGGGCTTCTTTGACTAGGTCTCTGGAAGGGAGCTATATGCATTTTCCAAATCGAACAGTCAATCATTCAATCAAACTCGTCCCACAAACAAAAAGCCCATCTCAACTTCCCTCCAACTTCCAGGAGTAAGATGGACTTCAGAAGTGCCAGTAGATCTTTGCATCTGTGCGGAGAGTGTTCGTTTGCAAGCTATTGCTTCCATCATGAAAATAAATCTTGGCTTAGAACCTTCCAAAGTTTTTTGTGATTTTTGTTTTTTGCGATTGTCCCTGCCTCCGTGGCAGCCATTTTGAGCTGATTCCCACCCCCCCAAGGAAGTCCAGGATTGCTTCTCAGAAGAAGACAATGGCAACCAGTCTCTGAACATCTCTTGCCTAGAAAGCCCTCTGGGGCTGCTATGTTGGCTGTAACTTCAAGGCATTTTACACACATAGTCAAAACCTTCTTTGAACTTTTTGGTATGGAAATATCCGGACTTACTGCATCCTTGAGGATATTGAAGAGATAGAAAAAGTGCAGAGAAGGGCAACGAGGATGATTGAGGGATTGGAGCACCTTCCCTGTGAGGAGAGGCTGCAGCGTTTGGGACTCTTTGGAGAGGAGACGTCTGAGGGGGGATATGATTGAAGTCTACAAAATTATGCATGGGGTAGAAAATGTTGACAGAGAGACATTTTTCTCTCTTTCTCACAATACTAGAACCAGGGGGCATCCATTGAAAATGCTGGGGAGAAGAATTAGGACTAATAAAAGGAAACACTTCTTCACGCAACGTGTGATTGGTGTTTGGAATATGCTGCCACAGGTGGAGGTGGTGATGGCCACTAACCTGGACAGCTTTAAAAGGGCCTTGGACAGATTTATGGAGGAGAAGTCGATCTATGGCTACCAATCTTGATCCTCTTTGATCTGAGATTGCAAATGCCTTAGCAGACCAGGTGCTCAGGAGCAGCAGCAGCAGCAGAAGGCCATTGCTTTCACATCCTGCATGTGAGCTCCCAAAGGCACCTGGTGGGCCACTGCGAGTAGCAGAGAGCTGGACTAGATGGACTGTGGTCTGATCCAGCTGGCTTGTTCTTATGTTCTTATGAGGCGTTCGCACACTTTGTATACAGAAGATCGCAGGTTCGATCCCTGATATCTCCAGTTAAAAAGACCAGTCAGTAAGTGATGTAAAAGACCTTCTCACCAAAGACGATGGAGAGCTGGTACCGGTTGAAGAAGACTACTGATATTGACAGGCGGGTGGTCTCATTCATGAGTGATTGACAGGCGGGTGGTCTCATTCATGCTTGTCTCCTAGAAGCCAGCTGGTGTTGATTGATCAACAAATAGTTCAACATGACCCCCTTCGGATCTCCCTTTTCAGTGTCGTGTGAGAAACCAGCTCTGCCATTGTGAGGACTGGAGATACTTCTTTTATGTTCCATTACAATTTTTATAGTTCCTGCCATGTCAAACCCCCTTTTTCAAAGGCATTTATGTAACCAGAGACGTACGCCAGCTGCTCTCAGGTACCTACCCCAGGACTGTACTGAATAAACATCCTACCTCACCCTTCCATTACAATTTTTATTGTTTCTGCTACGTTGAACCTCTCCTCCAAATAAATGTGTGTAACCAGAGACCACATGCCGGCTGCTCCCAGATACCTAACCTACCCCAGGACATTGCTGCATAAATATCCTGCCTCACCCTTCTCAGTTCATATTTTGGAAGGGCTTTTCAGCTTCCAGTTCAGAATCGGCCTGTGAAGGAGACAAGACACTGAGCAATCCTCACTTCTCCAACACTGCTCCATCTCTACTTGGATCCCTCTGGGATTGGCCATCATGCAGAAGATGCTCCTCTCTCTCCTCCTCCTCATCAGCCTCGTGGGCTCTCTCGCCCTGGAAGGTGGGTATCATCATCACAGTGGGACAAGAGCCTCCACATGCTTCAGCCGAAGCATCTAGATGTGACTCCAGTAGCACATTAGATGCCAATAATATTTTAAGGGAAAAGCATATGAGAGATCTACAGCAGACTAATACAGTTATGTATTGTCAAAGGCTTTCACAGCCAGAATCAATTAGCTGTTGACAGTGTTGAGAGATTTCTAGTCTGGTAGGTTTTGCTCCAAACATTATACTTGCATCTATGGCAGGCATCTTTGGAGGCATG
Organism: Sphaerodactylus townsendi; assembly: GCF_021028975.2. Taxonomy (NCBI): domain Eukaryota; kingdom Metazoa; phylum Chordata; class Lepidosauria; order Squamata; family Sphaerodactylidae; genus Sphaerodactylus; species Sphaerodactylus townsendi. The sequence continues at coordinate 16,244,405 of NC_059425.1, read as the reverse complement.
TCACAAAAAAGATAAGATCATCTCTGTGGCACAGTGTGGAGCGATTGTGTGATGGGATATCTCTTTTGTTTACCTCACTCTTCGGTCCATGTGTGAAAACAAACACCCCATGGCACAATCACTCCACTCCACACCACGGGATGGAGAGGAGTACATCTTACCATGACATGCCTCTAAAGATGCCGGTCATAGATGCAGCAAAACCTTAGCCACAAAAACAACCAGACCAGGGCTACGCGTCCTGGAAAACCCTCAGCAGTCAGCACAGCTTCTGAACACAAAGCATTTTCCTTGAACAAGATTATGCAGTTGGGAGATTCTGTTTGGAGATTCCCTCTTCCTGGGAATGAGCCCCCCCCCCCCCCCGATTTTCATGGTTGCATTTAATTCTCCTCCTCCACCCAACAGCTTGAGCTGTGTGCTATGAGGTGACTGGTTTGGTTGACTCTGACTGGGGGCCAGGCTAGGTTAGGCTAAGCAGGGGTCTGCAACCTGCGGCTCTCCAGATGTTCATGAACTACAATTCCCATCAGCCCATGCCAGCATGGCCGATGCTGGCAGGGGCTGATGGGAATTGTAGTTCATGAACATCTGGAGAGCCACAGGTTGCAGATCCTTGGGCTAGTGGCTGAAGAATGTGGCCAGTTAGGCAACAGGTGGGTTGGAAGAGAATCTCTCTCTTGTTGGGGGGAAGGGGAATCATTTATTCATTTGCCCTCTGAATTAATATATATTCTCAATCAGCAAGCAAATGTTTTGCACAAAAGACCCTCTGGGACATAACCTCTCTTGCAGAATGACAGTTTTGCCCAACCCTGATTCTCTTTCCCTCCTCAGATCTGGAAGGGAAGGCATTGGTTTTCCCGGAGGCATCAGACACAGCCCATGCACGCTTGAAGACCACGATCCAGCAGCCCCTGACGAGCTTCACCCTGTGCCTAAGATACCTCACAGAAATAAAGCACATCCAACCCCTTTTCTCTTACGCAAGCAAGAGGACTGACAACGAGATTCTTCTCAACAGAAACAATATTGGCTACGAGCTTTATATAGAGGGGCTTACCAAAGTAGACTTCACGGTTCCGGAAATATTAACCAGTAACTCTGTTGGGGAGCACGTTTGCGTAAGTTGGGAGTCTGCCACAGGTTTAGTTGAGCTCTGGGTGAACGAGAAGCCCTTGGTCCGGAAGAGCTTGCAGAAAGGTCACTCCGTCAGTGCTGAAGGATCCATTGTTATCGGGCAAGAACAGGATACCTTTGGAGGGGGCTTTGATATCAACCAATCCTTTGTAGGGGAGATCACAGACTTGTATATGTGGGACCGTATTCTGTGCCCCGACGAGGTGGTCCTTGCCTTTCACAACTACCCTCTTCCTGGCTACCTGATTAACTGGAGATCATTGAGTTACAGCATCAGAGGCTATGCCCTTGTTAAGCCTGTCTTGCTGTCTGCCCAAAGAGCTGGGTAGGGGTGGCAAATGACACACTGGTCTAGGAAGGCGGAGAGGGGAGAGCAAGTTAACCGAACATTTCTGCAGGATAATTCAGTCCATAAATACTGCTCTACTAATCTCAAATAACAACGTAGTAACTGTAGTCCATATAGTAGCCATTGTACTACTGAAGCAGTACCTATTACATCGCTGTGGAGGCTTATGTGGGGAAATCAGATTAGCCTGTACACTCCCACACACGCCAGCTGGGTGACCTTGGGCTAGTCACAGCTTCTCAGAGCTCTCTCAGCCCCACCTACCTCACTGGGTGTTTGTTGTGAGGGGGGAAGGGCAAGGAGATTGTAAGCCCCTTTGAGTCTCCTGCAGGAGAGAAAGGGGGGATATAAATCCAAACTACTACTACTACTACTACTACTACTACTACTACTACTACTACTCTTCTTCTTCTTCTTCTTCTTCTTCTTCTTCTTCTTCTTCTTCTTCTAACCTTCTCCTGCTGAGTTTGCAAGGTAATGGAGAGTATTCAAGCATTCTTTTTAAAACACAACTGTCAGTGAACTCTGTTTGCTCTAAGTTACTTTCATCTTGGACAGTTAATTGCAGGGATTACAGAAAAATTAGATTAATTGCTTTTTAATGGAGCTTCAAAGTTGAGATTGGCCTTCTTATTTTGTTACATCAGCTATAACTCTTATACCCTTGCTAATTGGCTCATTCTGCACTTGTTGATCATTTCATAGTTGGTGAAGAGCCAGTCACTTAACTAGATAGTAAACATGTGATTGTGACAGAATAGATGTTGAAAAAAATAAGACTGATATATTTTTTCTATAAATACACACTGACCCCATAAGCAAATCAGATTTCTCTTGATGGAAGTCTCAGAAGATGAGGTGAGGTTTTGGGGTGAGATTTCTGGGTGTGTAACTTGGGGTTTTTGATCCTTCCTAAACTACAGGCTGAAAGCTGGTTTGCTTTTTAAAGAACAAGAGTTGGTTTTTATACCCCACTTTTTCAGCCTTTAAGGGATCTCAAAGCAGCCTACAAACTCCTTCCCTTCCTCTCCCTTCAACGGACCTACCTTGTGAGGTAGGTGGGGCTGAGAAAGTTCTGAGAGAACTGTGGCTTGCCCAAGGTCACGCTGCAGGAATGCAGGAGTGCGTAAACACATCTGGTTCACCAGATAAGCCTCTGCCACTCAGGTGGAGGAGTGGGGAATCAATGTCTAGCTTTAAGTCAGCCAGCAGACTTCATGTGTAGGAGTGGGAAAACAAACCTGGTTCTCCAGATTACAACCGGGGTTCTTAACCACTACAACATGCTGGCTCTAAACTGTTACTCATTTTAATGATTAAGCAATGCTAGGAAGCTTGATCATTTTAGCACTTATTTTTCCAGTAATTGTAGGGTTAATTTTCACATGTTTGTATTTCTCACTGTCTTGCATAATAAAGAGAACAATATCTTTACTCAATAAAAGTCTCTACAAGAGTTCAAATTGGTTTGCTGGTTAGAGTGCAAAGAACTGAACTCACCCCTTACTTATTTGTATTATCAGATTTAGACTGAAAATCATCTTTTAATAGATGGACGCTGGAGAATTCTGCTGCCAAACAGTTTGTATAAGGAGAACCTTTGGGAATTGTTTAGTCTGGATTCTCTGATTGGATGCGGGAGTGGAATCTCTCATTACGCCAATGCCCACCAATCACAGAGCGGGGTGCTGTGGCTGCATATGGACCATAGCAGCCAACCAATGCTCAGCACATCTCACACAGGTAGAGCAGTCTTCTAATGAAACCCCAGGTGAAGCCACAGGAGGCCAGTTTTATAAACAGAGGTAGAACAACCAAATCACAAGATGTCATAGTCCCACTGTAGAAGAAGAAGAGAACAGTTTGGATTTATACCCTACTTTTCTCTCTTGAGAGAAGACTCAAGGTGGCTTACAAACTCCTTTCCTTTCCTCTCCCCACAACAGACACCTTGTGAGGTAGGTGGGGCTGAGAATGTTCTGAGAGAACTGTGGCTAGCCCAAGGTCACGCTGCAGGAATGCAGGAGTGAGGAAACACATCTGGTTCACCAGATAAGCCTCTGCCACTCAGGTGGAGGAGTTGGGAATCAATGTTTCTTTTTAAAAAATCTCACACATGTGTAGATTCGACAACACACAGGCAGGAATCTTCGCAGCCCTGACATTTTTCCAGCAATCTGATTGGCTGCTAAGTGTTCCCCAAGCTCTAATTGAATGTATCCATTGCACACAAGGGTAGCTACAATGGGGCACTTGTGTGGGGACAGGAAAGATGCTCATATTTATTAACATAATATTTTAAAATATATATATTATTTTAAAGAAGAATAGGGGATGGGGAATTCTTTGTATTGTTAGTGCTGCACTGTACTGGAGAAAAAGGAGGGCAAGGTATTGGTTGGACCAGTCAGGTCTACTGTAGAAACTCACCACCAATCAGAAGTCTTCTCTCATCTGAGGCCGGAACTATTGCACAGCTGGGAAAAGCAAAGGGCGCCGACCAATGGAAGTGAAAGAGACAGGGAGCAATGGATACATCCAATTAGAGCTTGGGCAACACCTAGCAGCCAATCAGATTGCTGGAGGATCAAAGTGGCTTGCAAACTCCTTTCCCTTCCTCTCCCCCAACAGACACCTTGTGAGGTAGGTGGGGCTGAGAGAGTTCTGAGAGAACTGGGACTAGCCCAAGGTCACAATACCAGAAAGTCACCCAGCAGGCTTCATGGGCAGGGAAACAAATCCAATTCACCAGAGAAGAATCTACCGCTCATGTGGAGGAGTGGAGAGTCAAACTCGGTTCTCCAGATTACAGTCCACTGCTCTTAACCACTACATCATACTTGCCTTGGGAAATGGCAGTGGGGATGGCAGAGCTTTAATTGAATGCTGGTTTCCAATCCAACCTTCAGCTGAAGCTATCCCCCCTGTTGGTGGACATACATTATTAACAGAGTTTAACAGATACTGATTATATGTTCCTGCATTGCAGGGGGTTGGACTTGATGGCCCTTGTGGTCTCTTCCAACTCTATGATTTTATGATACCAATAAAGACCCAGATACTAGTGTGTTGCTCAGTATAAAGGTGTGTTAGCTAAAAGGGCAGGGTAACCACGGAGAAAAACAATATTGCACTGTACGTGTGCTGAGACAACTGTAGCCAAAAGTAGCTGTAACTCTGCCAAGAATTTTGACCTATCTCTTAACTCAGTAAATACTTTCAAGGAGCATATGGCTTGCTGTTTACACTTTACAACAATGTCAACCAAGTTAAGGACTATAATAAGAAGAACAGCAGTTCTAAGGAGAAGACACGTGTACTGACCTCCGACAGAACTGCTTCCGTTCCATTTCCTAGCTTCCATATTGTCCTAAGCTGATCCTACTGTTTGTCAGGAGTGGCACCTGCCTCCTCCTGAGCTCAGACCAAGAGGCGCCAAGAGGCACATCTGGGCTAGGGGGAAATCGGTTTGGCTGGCAAGAGTGCGAATGCTGACCTTCTATGTAATCACCTATCTTATATTAATGGATCTTTTGTTCTGTATCAATGGACTTAGAAATGTAGATAAGTAAAGCACCCCTATTGGACTCCAGATGGGAGGAGGGAGGTCTAGAGCAGGGGTCTGCAACCCGCAGCTCTCCAGATGTTCATGGCTTGGCCATGCTGGCAGCGGCTGATGGGAATTGTAATCCATGAACATCTGGAGAGCTGCAAGTTGCAGACCCCTGCTCTAGAAGGCTGAGGGTGGGGTCAGCTCATCAGGACACTTGCTTTCCAAAACAAAGTCTTTCACACCTCGTTGTTCCCACATTCCCTGTACTGGAGGGAGGGGGGAGTTGGAGGAATTGGTAAGGGATAAAGGTTACTGTACAAGCCAGGATCTTGCGATCTGGCTTTCTGAAGCTGAGTGCCTGTGGCCAACCCAATGAAGACTTCCAATTCCAAAACCGCTTATAGAGGCCTGGTCCAGAACCTAACATTACTAGCCCCTTAAGTACCTATTGTTGACTAAGCCACGCCTACTTCTGGCTACATAACAACCACATTACGATTATATAAAGCTTCAAGGTTATTTTTCAGCAACCCAGGAGAGATTCCTTTTAAAGGATGTCATTGAGGACTCAACTTTGATGTGGATTTTCACCAGAGGAGCAGTGAGTTTAGCATTACAGCCAAGGACTATTTGGAGGAGTGTCGTGGCCAAGTTATGGTTAAGCTGACTAAACAGCAATTAGGGTTTCTTGTATTTTCCTTTTTGGAAGCATTATTGCCAATATAACTGGGATTGTTTTCAAATGAGAGACTATGAGCACCACCCCTCTCCGCCATCCTTGCAAGGTAGGCTCAGACCCTCCTGACAGCTCAGCATGACAACAGAACACGAACTGTGACTAGCCCAAGGTCACCCAGCTGGTGTGTGTTGGAGTGCACAAGCTAATCTAGTTCACCAATTAAGCCTCCTCAACTCAAGCGGCACAGTGGGGAATCAAACCAGGGGGCACACCTGCTCTTAACCAGTACGCCACTGCTGCTCTCTGATTGAAAGGGAGTGTAGGGATGGGCCCGCGAACCCAGCAGAACCGTAGATAGCGCGCTTGGAATGCCGGTGCCGGCTACGGCCTTCTGGGCGCACACGCTCCCCCAACCCCCGTTCCCCCGTGAGTCACAGGTCATGAGATGCCTTACTCACAGTCACCAGGTGTCCCCAGACAAAGGGACAAAAGGGCTCTTGCCCTCAGGTGAGGATTAGACCCAGACGCGGATGCTTCCTCCTGCACGTAGCAGACTGATGAGATCATGCATCACATGATGATCTCCAGTTCTCCCGCTCTCCCAACCTCCCGCTCTCCCGCCTGTCCGTCCCCTCTACACGCCCCTTATGAAACCCTAATAAAAGATGCGGGAGACTGGCGCAAGGCAGAGTCGCTAGGATCACGGAATCCTGCGCTTCCTGCTGCTGGCGCTCTCCACCAGATGATATCTCCACGTCTCGTCTCTTCCTTGGGGCAACGCGGGCATGACTACAAGGGAGGATTGAAAACATTTTACAAATATTTTACAAAAGTTTTAGGAAATTTGTGTGGAAAAGGCCCGTGGTCTGCTTCAGCAGGACGCGCCTTCCCAAGTTATTGTTGTCTTCTAATAGCCGACTGGAGTTGATTGATCAGCAAATAATTCAACATGACACCCTTTGGGCTTCCCTTTTTGGAGTTTGCTGAGAAATAAATGGTGCCGCTGTGAAGACTGTCCATCGGGGATACTCTGTCCAAGTTCTATTGCCATTTCTTATGTCCCCTGCGACTCTGAATTTGTCAAAGAAATTGTACCAACCAAAGACGAGATTCCAGCTGCTCTCCAGGCGACATCCAGTCTGGGGTAATCTTTAAAACGGACCTTACTGAATAAACATCCTGCCTCACCCTGCTCAGTTCACGGGTATATTTTGGAAGGGCTCTTCAGCTCCCACTTCAGAATCGGCCTGTGAAGGGGACAAGACGTTGAGCAATACTCGCTTCTTGGGCGCTGCTCCATCTCTACTTGGATCCCTCTGGGACTGGCCATCATGCGGAAGATGCTCCTCTCTCTCCTCCTCCTCCTCCTCCTCAGCCTCGTGGGCTCTCTCGCTCTGGAAGGTGGGTGTCATCCAGTGGTGGGATCCAAAAATTTCAATAACGGGTTCCGATGGTGGTGGGATTCAAACAGTGGCGCCGCCGCACACACGCACCTCCAGTCCCTATTGGGCAGGGAGGTTGCTTTAGTAACCCCTTCTCGGCAGAAAAAATTAGTAACCACTTCTAGAGAAGTGGTGAGAACTGGTTGGATCCCACCTCTGGTGTCATCACAGTGGGACAAAAACCTCAACATGCATCAGCTGAAGCATCTAGATTTGACTCCAGCAGCAGCTTAGAGACCAATAAGATTTTAAGGGAACGAGTGTACAAGAGATCTACTATGGACTAATACAGTTAGTCTGGTAGTTTTTGCCCCTAACGTTATGCCTGCATCTGTGGGTGGCATCTTCAGAGGCACGTCTCATGACAAGTGCTTCCCTCTGTGGCAAGGTGTGGAGTGATTGTGTGGTGGATATCTGTTTTGTTTAACATAAGAACATAAGAATTAGCCTGCTGGATCAGACCAGAATCCATCTAGTCCAGCACTCTGCTACTCACAGTGGCCCACCAGGTGCCTTTGGGAGCTCACAGGCAGGAGGTGAAAGCAATGGCCTTCTGCGAGCACCTGGTCTGCTAAGGCATTTGCAATCTGAGATCAAGGAGGATCAAGATTGGTAGCCATAGATCGACTTCTCCTCCATAAATCTGTCCAAGCCCCTTTTAAAGCTATCCAGGTTAGTGGCCATCAACACCTCCTGTGGCAGCATATTCCAAACACCAATCACACGTTGCGTGAAGAAGTGTTTCCTTTTATTAGTCCTAATTCTCCCCCCCAGCATTTTCAATGAATGCCCCCTGGTTCTAGTATTGTGAGAAAGAGAGAGAAAATTCTCTCTGTCAACATTTTCTACCCCATGCATAATTTTATAGACTTCAGTCATATCCCCGCTCAGCCGTCTCCTCTCCAAACTAAAGAGTCCCAAACGCTGCAGTCTCTCCTCATAAGGAAGGTGCTCCAATCCTTCAATCATCCTCGTTGCACTTCTCTGCACTTTTTCTATCTCTTCGATATCCTTTTTGAGATGTGGCGACCAGAACTGAACACAGTACTCCAAGTGCGGTCGCACCACTGCTGTATATAAGGGCATGACAATCTTTGCAGTTTTATTATCAATTCCTTTCCTAATTATCCCCAGCATAGAGTTTATCCTGGTCTGTGACTGATAGCACTGACCCCTGTAGCGTGTATGTGAAGTTTGGATTTTTTGCCCCTATGTGCATCACTTTACATTTTGCTACATTGAACTGCATTTGCCATTTCTGAGCCCACTCACCTAATTTATCAAGGTCCGCTTGGAGCTCTTCGCAATCCTTTGTGGTATTCACCACCCTACATAGTTTACCTCACTCTTCACCCATGTGTGAGGTGGAGAAAACAGACACCCCATGGCACAGAGAGAAGCACATCTTACCCTGACGTGCCTCTACAAATGCCACCCACAGATGCAACGAAACCTTAGCCAGGGCTTCACATACTGGAAAACCCTCAACCGCCCACTCAACTTCTAAAACCCAAAGCATTTTCCCTTTAAAAAAATTAAGCAGTTTGGAATTTCTGTAGGGAAAAATTAGCAAAGTAACAGAAAAGACAGATTCTCAGTTGCTTTAGTATAAATGAGTTTACTAACTATTAGCATGGGGGTTACATAGAGGAAAAACAACAACACCTTTCTATAGCACTACCCTTGGTTACATATTGCTACCTCTTGAGCTTAAACAAAGAAGACAGAGTTAACTTTATAACCTCTGACTGCATAACCACTAATATGGAAGCAATGTCTAACTAGGGTGCTGTGTGGTTTCCGGGCTGTATGGCCGTGTTCTAGCAGCATTCTCTCCTGACGTTTCGCCTGCATCTGTGGCTGGCAGCTTCAGAGGATCTGATAGTAGGAAAGCAAGTGGAATGTTGGAGTGTCCAGGGTGGGGGAAAGAACCATTTTCTGTTAACAAGTAAAGGGTGCAATTAGCAACCTACATTCACATGTGTTGAGTAGGATTCACTCATTAGCATGTGAGTAACAATGAAGATAGCAAGGTCAATAGGTGAGGGCATCTGAATAGAAGTAGCCTGGCCTTTGTTCCCTTTGATTGTTTACTGTCTATAGTCATCCTGTGTTTGTGTTAGACAATACAATGTCTAACTACCTGATCTATTATTATTATTATTATTATTATTATTATTATTATTATTATTATTATTATTATTATTATTATTATTATTATTATTATTATTATTATTATACACATAACAACACAGCACAAGTGTCTGGAATTCATCTCTGAATATCGAGTCCTTCCCAAGGACCTAGGATATTAGAGGTATTTGCGTAGAATGTGTGCAGTTCCTAGAAGTGCTGCTTTCTGCAGCATGTGGACTGATGTTCTGTCCAAGTTTAGGCTTTCCAGATGTTTTTCAAGATTTCTTGGGATTCCTCCTAGAGCACCGACTACTAGTGGGATTACTGTTGTTCTTTTCTGCCACAATCGTTCAACTTCAATTTGTAGGTCCTTGTTGTTGTTGTTGTTGTTATTATTATTATTATTATTATTATTATTATTATTATTATTATTATTATTATTAATTAAATTTGATATACCGCCCTTTCCCAACAGGGCTCAAACAATCTATCGATTGTTAATCGATAGATTGGCCATAAAACTGGGATCTCAGTAACTACTTAAGATGCACACAGTTAAGAACATAAGAACATAAGAACAAGCCAGCTGGATCAGACCAGAGTCCATCTAGTCCAGCTCTCTGCTACTCGCAGTGGCCCACCAGGTGCCTTTGGGACCTCACATGCAGAATGTGAAAGCAATGGCCTTCTGCGGCTGTTGCTCCTGAGCACCTGGTCTGCTAAGGCATTTGCAATCTGAGATCAAGGAGGATCAAGATTGGTAGCCATAGATCGACTTCTCCATAAATCTGTCCAAGCCCTTTTTAAAGCTATCCAGGTTAGTGGCCATCACCACCTCCTGTGGCGGCATATTCCAAACACCAATCACACATTGCATGAAGAAGTGTTTCCTTTTATTAGTCCTTATTCTTCCCCCCAGCATTTTCAATGTATGTCCCCTGGTTCTAGTATTGTGAGAAAGAGAAAAAAATTTCTCTCTGTCAACATTATCTACCCCATGCACAATTTTATAACTTCAGTCATATCCCCCCTCAGACGTCTCCTCTCCAAACTAAAGAACCCTAAACGCTGCAGTCTCTCTTCATAAGGAAGGTGCTCCAATCCCTCAATCATTCTCGTTGCCCTTCTCGGCACTTTTTCCATCTCTTCCATATCCTTTTTGAGATGTGGCGACCAGAACTGGACACAGTACTCCAAGTGCGGTCGCACCACTGCTTTATATAAGGGCATGACAATCTTTGCAGTTTTATTATCCTTTCCTAATTATCCCCAGCATAGAGTTTGCCTTTTTCACAGCTGCCATGCATTGAGTTGACATTCCCATGGAACTATCAACTAAGACGCCTAAATCCCTTTCCTGGTCTGTGACTGATAGCACTGACCCCTGTGGCTTGTATGTGAAATTTGGATTTTTTGCCCCTATGTGCATCACTTTACATTTTGCTACATTGAACTGCATTTGCCATTTCTTAGCCCACTCACCTAATTTATCAATGTCCGCTTGGAGCTCTTCGCAATCCTTTGCGGTTCTCATCACCCTACATAATTTGGTATCATCTGCAAACTTGGCCACCATGCTACCCACCCCTACTTCCAGGTCATTTATGAAAAGGTTAAAGAGCACTGGTCCCAAAACGGATTCTTGGGGGACACCACTCCCTAAATCTCTCCATTGTGAAAATTTCCCATTTACACCCACTCTTTGCTTCCTGTTTCTCAACCAGTTTTTAATCCATAGGAGGACTTCCCCTCTTATTCCTTCATTGCTGAGTTTTCTCAATAGTCTCTGGTGAGGAACTTTGTCAAAAGCCTTTTGGAAATCCAAGTAGACAATGTCCACTGGTTCCCCCTTATCCACATGCCTGTTTACACCCTCAAAGAACTCTAGTAAGTTTGTAAGACAGGACTTGCCTCTGCAAAAGCCATGCTGACTCTTCCTCAGCAGGTCTTGCTTTTCTACATGTTTAATAATTTTATCTTTAATGATAGATTCTACTAATTTACCAGGAACAGATGTCAAACTGACTGGCCTGTAATTTCCTGGGTCCCCCCTAGATCCTTTCTTAAAGATTGGTGTGACATTGGCCATCTTTTAGTCTTCAGGGAAGACAGTTAACCCTTTCATGATTGAAGTGTGACAAACTCTTGAAAAAATACCAACAGTTTCTGTTTGGAGATGTTTGCCTTGCAGAATTGAGCACTCTTTGACCCACCCACCTCCATTTTATGGTTGCATTTAATTCTTCTCCTCCACTCAACAGCATGTGCTCTGTGCTGTGAAATGACTGCTTTGGTGGACTCTGCGACTGGGGGCCAGGCTAAGTTGGGCTAGTGGCTCAAGAATGTGGCCACTTAGGCAACAGGTGGGTTGGAAGAGAATCTCTCTCTTGTTGGGGGGGAAAGGGAATCATTTATTCATTTGCCTTCCAAATTCAGATATACTCTTAATCAACAAGCAGATGTTTTTCTCAACAGACACTCTGGGACATAACCTCCATTGCAGAATGAAAGTTTTGCCCAACCCTGATTCTTTTTCCCTCCTCAGATCTGGAAAGGAAGGCGTTGGTCTTCCCGGAGGCATCAAACACAGCTCATGCACGCTTGAATATCACGACCCAGCAGCCCCTGACGAGCTTCACCCTGTGCTTAAGATACCTCACAGAAATAAAGGGCTTCCAAACCCTTTTCTCTTACGCAAGCAAGAGGACTGACAATGAGATCGCCCTCTACAAAAGCAATAATGGTTACCAGCTTAATATAGAGGGGCTTACCCATGTAGAGTTCAAGGTTCCAGACATACTAACCAGCAACTCGATTGGGGAGCACGTTTGCGTAAGTTGGGAGTCTGCCACAGGTTTAGCTGAGCTCTGGGTGAACGGGAGGCCCTTGGTCCGGAAGAGCTTGCAGAAAGGTCACTCCGTCAGTGCTGAAGGATCCGTGGTTATCGGGCAAGACCAGGATAACGTTGGAGGGGGCTTTGACATCAACCAATCCTTTGTAGGGAAGGTCACAGACGTGTACATGTGGGGCCGTGTTCTGTGCCCCGACGAGGTGGTCCTTGCCTTTCACAACTACCTTCTTCCTGGCTACCTGATTAACTGGAGATCACTGAGTTACAGCATTAGAGGCTATGCCCTTGTTAAGCCTGCCCTACTGTCAGCCCACAGAGCTGGGTAGGGGTGGCAAATAATTCACTGGGCTATGAAGGTGGGGAGGGGAGAGCAAGTTAACCGAACATTTCTGCATGGTAATTCAATACACAGATTCTGCTCCACTAATCTGGGTTAACAACGTATTAACTGTAGTCCATATAGTAGCCACTGTAGGACTGAAGCAATACCTATTACATCGCTAACCTTTTCCTGCTGTGTTTGAAAAGTAATGGAGAGTATTCAAGCATTCTTTTTAAAACAAGACTGTCAGTGAGCTCTGTTTGCTCTAAGTTACTTTCATCTTGGACATTTTTATTGCAGGGGTTACAGAAACATTAGATTAATTGCTTTCTAATGGAGCTTCAAAGTTGAGATTGGCCTTCTTATCTTGCTATATCAGATGTAACTCTTATACACATGTTAATTTTGCCCTTGTGGATCATTTCATAGTTGGCGAAGAACCAGTCACTTTTCTAGATAGTAATCATGTGATTGTGACAGAACAGATGTTGAAGAAAATAAGACTGATATATTTTTCTATAAATACACAGTGATGTCATAACCAAATCAGATTTCTCTCAAGTCTCAGAAGATGAGGTGAAGTTTCTGGTTATGTAACTTGGGCCTTTTGATAATGCCTAAACTACAGGCTGAAAGCTGGTTTGCTTTTTAAAGAGGAAGACGAGTTGGTTTTTATACCCTGCTTTTCTCTATCTTTAAGGAGTCACAAAGCAGCTGACAAACTCTTTCCCTTCCCCTTCCCGTAACAGACCCCTTGTGAGGTAGGTGGGGCTGAGAGAGTTCTGAGAGAACTGTGACTGGCCCAAGGTCATTCTGCAGGCTTCATATGGAGGAGTGAGCAATCAAACCCAGTTCTACAGATTAGAGTCCTCAGCTCTTAACTCCTCCAGCACGATGACTACAAACTGTTATTCACTAGTTGATGATTAAACAATGCTAGGAAGCTTGATCATTGTAGCATTCCTTTTACATAAATTGTAAATTGTAGGGTTAATTTTCACATGTTTGTTTTTCTCACTGTCTTGCATAATAAAGAGAACACTATCTTTTCTCAATAAAAGTCTCTACAAGATTTCAGACTGGTTTGCTGGTGAGAGTTCAAAGTACTGAACTCACCCCTTACTTATTTGTATCATCATCAGCTTTAGACTGAAAGTCATATTTTAATAGACCAACGCTGGAGAATACTGCTGCCAAATCTATATATATGAACGCGAAATACCACTCACTCACTCACTCACTCACTCACTCACTCACTCACTCACTCACTCACTCACTCACTCACTCATCAACAGAACTCAAAAACCACTGAAGCCACACACATGAAATTTGGCACATCTGTTCCTTACGTATTCCAGGTGCTCACTAAGAAAGGATTTCCCAAAATATTCACTTCCACTCGATTTATTACCTATTTACTGTTTTAATTGCTCATCTCTGGCCATCCGCGCGAACATTCTAAGGGCAAACCAATCCCTCAGTCCACAGACATGCTGCACGAACATTCTAAGGGTGACAGTTAAACACAGCCAGCTTCATGTCCTTCACCAACTGCACTCTACCACCGCCCTCCACAACGCATGTGAACCTATTTGAAAACAAACCCATCAGTCCACAGACAGGCTGTGAGGAAATATGCTGCATGTCACCCCAAAATTCACAAACAGGCTGCAAAAAAGTATGCTGAATGTCAGACTGGCTGTGAAAAAGTACTCCTCCACCCACCCTCACGTTAACAACACCACTACAGCCAAATACTATCAAAACAGATTACAAACCACACTATCACCTTGGACTACTAAACATTTGTCGGGTTTTGCATATGGACATCAGATTGCTTATTGTGGAGACAAGTTTATTGCTCTCGGCCTCCAATCACCCTGTGCTTTGTGTCGTGCTCTGAAGTGGCGAGATGAGTCCCCAGGAATGTGCTGCAGTGGCGGTACAGTCCAGCTCCCTGCCCTTCAACCCTACCCTGAACCTCTTCACAGCCTTCTCACTCATCAGCATCCAATTGCCGAACACTTCCTTTCTGCATCCCGAAAATACAACGGCTGCTTCCACATGATGTCTTTTGGAGCCCACCAGGTGAAAGAGAGCAATTTCATGCCAACATTCAAAATGCATGGACAGGTCTACTGAATGCTGAATGTCACCCCGAAATTCATAGAGAGGCTGTGATGAAGTATGCGGACTGTCACCCCAAAATTCACAGACAGGCTGAGAGGAAGTATGCTGAATGTCACCCCAAGGCTAACAGACAGGCTGCGAAAAAGTACTCCTCGACCAACCCTCACGTTAACCAGACCGCTACAGCCAAATACAATCAAAACAGATTACAAACATATTACAAACCATGTAGCGAAGCATGGGCATCCTGCTAGTAGTCTGTATAAGGAGAACCTTTTGGAATTGTTTAGTCTGGATTCTCTGATTGGATGTGGGACTGGAATCTCTCATTACGCCAATGCCCGCCAATCACAGAGTGGGATGCTGGGGCTCCATGGTCAACTGCATAGGAATGTAGCAGCCAACCAATGCTCAGCACATCTCACACAGGTAGAGCAGTCTTCTAATGAAACCCCAGGTGAAGCCACAGGAGGCCAGTTTTTCAAAGTGGGAGGCCTCTGTTTGGTTTTTAATTTAAACTGGGAAAGTGATCAAGACCTGCATCAAAGCATGTATCCACAGAGGTAGAACATCCAAATCATAAGATGTCATGCTGTAGATCATAAGATATCCCTCTATAGAAGAAGAAGAGAAGAATTTGGATTTATACCCTACTTTTCTCTCTTGTAAGGAGACTCAAGGTGGCTTACAAACTCCTCTCCCTACAACAGACACCTTGTGAGATAGGTGGGGCTAAGAGAGTTCTGAGAGAACTGTGACTGACCTGAGGTCACCCAGCAGGAATGCACACCTGGTTCACCATATAAGTCTCTGCCACTCAGGAGGAGGAGTGGGGAATAAATGTTTCTCAACTCTGAAGCTCCATTAAAAAGCAATCAGTCTAATTTTTCTGTAACCCCTGCATTCAACTGTCCAAGATGACAGGAACTTAGAGCAAACAGAGTTCACTGACACTTTTGTTTTTAAAAGAATGCTTGAATAATTTTCATTACCTTGCAAACTCAGCAGGAAAAGATTAGCGAGGTAATAGTTCACTACATTAGTGGCTACAATATGGACTATAGTTGCTACATTGTTAACGCAGATTAGTAGAGCAGAATCTGCGTATTGAATTAACATGCAGAAATGTTCGGTCATTTTTTATGACCCCTGCTACACGGAATCTCTTTGTCAAAGAAATTTTACTAACCAACGGCCAGATGCCAGCTGCTCTCCAGGGTACATCCCATCTGGGATATTCTTTAAAATTGACCTTATTGAATAAACATCCTGCCTCACCCTGCTCAGTTCACGGGTATATTTTGGAAGGGCTCTTCAGCTCCCACATCAGAATCAGCCTGTGAAGGGGACAAGACGTTGAGCAATCCTTGGGCGCTGCTCCATCTCTACTTGGATCCCTCTGGGACTGGCCATCATGCGGAAGATGCTCCTCTCTCTCCTCCTCCTCCTCAGCCTCGTGGGCTCTCTCGCTCTGGAAGGTGGGTGTCATCAACACAGTGGGACAAGATCCTCCACATGCTTCAGCCGAAGCATCTAGATCTGACCCCAGTAGCACATTAGGTGCCAATAATATTCTAAGGGAATGAGCGTAGAAAAGATCTACCATAGACTAATACAGTTATGAATTGTGAAAAGGCTTTCACAGTCAGAATCAATTGGCTGTTGAGAGCTTTCTGGTCCATGTGGCCGTAGTCTGGTAGTGTTTGCTCCTAACATTATGCCTGCATCTATGGCTGGCATCTTCGGAGGTGTGTCGTGAGAAGATAAGATTCTCTCTGTGGCACGATGTGGAGTGATTGTGAAGTGGAGAAAACAGACACCCCATGCCACAGAGAGAAGCACATCTTACTATGACATGCCTCTGAGGATGCCAGCCCCAGATGCAGTGCAACCTTAGTCGCAAAAACGACCAGGCCTGGAAAACCCTCAATCCTGGAAAACCCTCAATCCTGGAAAACCCTCAATCCTGGAAAACCCTCAATCGCCAACACAGCTTCTGAAACCAAAAGCATTTTCCTTAAACAAGGTGATGCAGTTTGGAGTTTCTGTTTGGAGATGTTTTTCTTGCTGGGAATGAGCACACACAAACACACACACACACAATTTTCATGGTTGCGATTAATTCTTCTCCTCCACCCAACAGCATGTACTCTGTACTGTGAAAATGACTGCTTTGGCTGACTTTGCAACTGGGGGCCAGGCTAGTGATTCAAGAATGTGGCCAGTTAGGCAACAGGTGGGTTGGAAGAGAATCTCTCTCTTTTGTTGGGGGGAAGGGGAATCATTGATCCATTTGCCTTCCGAATCAACAGATATTCTCAATCAGCAAGCAGATGTTTTTCACGACCGACCCTCTGGGACATAACCTCTCTTGCAGAATGACAGTTTTGCCCAACCCTGATTCTCTTTCCCTCCGCAGATCTGGAAGGGAAGGCATTGGTTTTCCCGGAGGCATCAGACACAGCCCATGCACGCTTGAACGTCACGATCCAGCAGCCCCTGTCGAGCTTCACCCTGTGCCTAAGATACCTCACAGAAATAAAGCACCGCCAAACCTTTTTCTCTTACGCAAGCAAAAGGAATGACAACGAGATTGTTCTCAACAGAAACAATATTGCCTACCATCTTTATATGCTGGGGGGTAACTATGTAGAGTTCAAGGTTCCCGACATGTTAACCAGCAACTCGGTTGGGGAGCACGTTTGCGTAAGTTGGGAGTCTGCCACAGGCTTAGCTGAGCTCTGGGTGAACGGGAGGCCCTTGGTCCGGAAGAGCTTGCAGAAAGGTCACTCCGTCATGGCTGAAGGATCCATTGTTCTTGGACAAGACCAGGATAACTTTGGAGGGGGCTTTGACATCGACTATTGCTTTGTAGGGGAGATCACAGACTTGTATATGTGGGACCGTGTTCTGTGCCCCGACGAGGTGGTCCTTGCCTTTCACAACTACCCTCTTCCTGACTACCTGATCAACTGGAGATCACTGAGTTACAGCATCAGAGGCTATGCCCTTGTTAAGCCTGCCCTGCTGTCTGCCCAAAGAGCTGGGTAGGGGTGGCAAATAACTCACTTGTCTAGGAAGTCAGGGGAGTGGAGAGGAAGTTAATTGAACATTCCTGCATGCTAATTCAGCACATAGATACTGCTCTATTAATCTGGACTAACAATGTAGTAACTGTAGTCCATATAGTAGCCATCGTACTAATGTAGCTCAGGTATTACATCACTAATCTTTTTTCCTGCTGAATTGACAAGCTATTGGAGAGTATTCAGCCATTCTTTTAAAAACAAAACTGTCAGTGAACTCTGTTTGCTCTAAGTTACTTTCATCTTGGATAGTTAATTGCTTAGCTACTATCATCTCGGACAGTTAGTTGCAGAAAAATTAGATTGATAGATTTTCAATGGAGTTTCAAAGACGAGATTGGTCTTCTTATCTTGCTATATCAGACGTAACTCGTATACACTTGCTAATCAGCTCATTTTCACTTGTTGATCATTTCATAGTTGGTGAAGAACCAGTCACGTCTCTAGACAGTAATCATGTGATTGTGACAGAACAGATGTTGAAAAAATAAGACTGATTTTTTTTTCTATAAATACACACTGGCCTCATAAGCAAACCAGATTTCTCTTGATGGAAGTCTCAGAAGTGAAATGTCTGGATATGTAACTTGGGCTTTTTGCTGACCCCTAAACTACAGGCTGAAAGCCGATTTGCTTTTTAAAGAGGAAGGAGAGTTGGTTTTTATACCCTTCTTGACTCTCAATCGTTAAGGAATCTCAAAACAGCTTACAAACTCCTTCCCTTCCTCTCCCCACAACAGACCTACCAGTATCTTTGTGAGGTAGGCAGGGCTGATAGAGTTCTGAGATAACTGTGTTTAGC
Organism: Sphaerodactylus townsendi; assembly: GCF_021028975.2. Classification (NCBI taxonomy): domain Eukaryota; kingdom Metazoa; phylum Chordata; class Lepidosauria; order Squamata; family Sphaerodactylidae; genus Sphaerodactylus; species Sphaerodactylus townsendi. The sequence continues at coordinate 16,225,915 of NC_059425.1, read as the reverse complement.
TCAAAGTCACCCAGCAGCCTTCATGTGTAGGAGTTGGGAAAGAAACCTGGTTCTCCAGATTAGAGTTGTAGTTCTTAACCGCTACACCACACTGGCTCTAAACTGTTATTCATTATAATACGATTAAGCAATGCTAGGAAGCTTGATCATTTTAGCACTTATTTTTCCAGTAGCAGTAGGGATTTGCACACACTTGTATTTTTTACTGTCTTGTATAATAAAGTAAACAATATCTCTCCACAATAAAAGTTAAAAGTCTCTACAAGATTTCAGGCTGGTTTGCTCGTTAGAATTCAAAGAACTGAACTCGCTCCTTACTTGTATTATCAAATTTAGAAAATCATCTTTTAATAGATAAATACTGGAGAAATCTGCTACTGAACCTTTTGGAATTGTTTAGTATGGATTCTCTGATTGGATGCGGGACTGGAATCTCTCATTACACCAATGCCCACCAATCACAGAGTGGGATGCTGGGGTTGACCCTGGTCAACTGCATATGGATTGTATCAGCCAATCACAGCCAACCACAGCACATCTCACACAGGTAGAGCAGTCTTCTAATGAAGCCCCAGGTGAAGCCCCAGGAGGCCAGTTTTTCAAAGTGTGAGGCCTCTGGTTTTTAATTTAAATTGGGAAAGTGATCAAGACCTAGATCAAAGCATGTATCCACAGAGGTATTGGAGGTCGACAGGTATATTTGTATATAATTGTATATAATTCTGCTTGCTGAGTAACAAGCAGAATCTAGCTTTGTGCACCACTTTAAAATAAGAACATCTTGTTAAAGACCAGCCTTTTAACCTCAGAAATCATAAACAAAAGACCTTTACTTATGCTGAGAGAGAAATAGACTATATACATAGAACAAAGCGTCACATCCACCAATACATTCACAGTTCATCGTTTGGTTACGATTTGGTTACCATAACAGGCATCGTTTACAATATTTACCTTTCGGTCAGAGGCTTTTACACAGAACTCTTAACAACATCATTCCTCAGCAGAGACAGAGCGCTAACTGTCCCCAACTGTCACTTTTAGAATGTTTGTTGAGATCTCCCAGAGAGAGATGCAGGACTGGAATCCCTCATTCTGGAATGAGATGTGGGACTGGAATCCCTCTGATTGGATGCGGGACTGGAATCTCTCATTACACCAATGCCCACCAATCACAGAGTGGAATGCTGGGGATGCCCCCTGCTTATGGACCACCCTAGCAGCCAACCACTGCTCAGCACATCTCACACAGGTAGAACAGTCTTCTAATGAAACCCCCAGGTGAACCCACTGGATGCCAGCTTTTCAAAGTGTGAGGCCTCTGTTATTTTATTTCAATTGGGAAAGTTATCGAGACCTGAATCAAAGCCTGTATCCACAGAGGTAGAACATTCAAATCACAAGATGTCATAGTCCCACTGTACACTGTTCTGTTCTGGCCGCACGTGGAGTGTTCTGTGCAGTTGTGGAAGCCTCATGTCCGAAAAGATGTGGACAGAATGGAGCACACACAGAAGATGTTCTTCTGTTTTCTGTCTTCTGAGCTGCCACATATATTGTCCAGTCACGTAACAAAAGGTAATGATTTTCATACATGTTCCTCATAGGGGCTCAGGTGAAGAGTCTGGGGCTTATCAGTCATAAAATTATTCATGGAGTGGAGAAAACATTTTCTCTCATAATACAAGAACTTGATGGAAAATAAAGCTCACAAAGGTCTTTTCTGCAGACGTTTTAAAAAGACCAGTTTTCATATTTTTTTTTCGCATGGTGCCTTTCATAACGTTCTGCAAGCGTGTTAAGCTCCTGAAAATAATTTGCGTTGTTTTCGTCTATCTGTACAGAAAATGTTACTAAAAAAAATCCCACGCATGCATAGTTTCAAAGACACTAAGACAGGAATCTTTGCAGCCATGCCGATTTTCCAGCAATCTGATTGGTTGCTACGTGTTGCCCAGGGCTCGTTAACCTATTCATAAATGACCTGGAAGTAGGGGTGGGTAGCGTGGTGGCCAAATTTGCAGATGATACCAAATTATGTAGGGTGGTGAGAACTGCAAAGGATTGTGAAGTGCTCCAAACGGACCTTGATAAATTAGGTGAGTGGGCTAAGAAATGGCA
>NC_059425.1:15536294-15621294 GCF_021028975.2 Sphaerodactylus townsendi | reverse complement strand
CCCCCCCCCCCCCCACCAGCCCCCCCCCCCAAATCCCCCCCCCCCAACCACCCCCCCCCCCCCCCACCCCCCCCCCCCCCCCCCCCCCCCCCCCCCCCCCCCCCCCCCCCCCCCCCCCCCCCCCCCCCCCCCCCCCCCCCCCCCCCCCCCCCCCCCCCCCACCCCCCCCCAGATGGACTCTGGTCTGATCCAGCAGGCTAGTTCTTATGTTCTTATTATATAAAAAGAGTTTACTTACTAATAAGGGGAAGGGTTACATGGAATAAAACAAAGAACAACTTTCTATTCTAGCACTAGCTTGGTTACATTGCCTAGGATCGTGGTGGCGAACCTATGGCACTCCAGATGTTAATGGACTACAATTCCCATCAGCATCGGCCAGCATGGCCAATTGGCATGATGTAGTCCATTAACATCTGGAGTGCCATAGGTTCGCCACTACTGGCCTAGGACCATGTGAGCCCACATGGTACCTATGTAGCAAGGCAGAGATTCATACGATGAATCTCAACAAAGAACATCGTGTGCGACTGAGTGAGACAAAGAAACATAGATCACTGCATAACCTCTGACCTACGTAACTTTTCCCACATAAGCAATGCCGGGTTAGCTAACCAATGGCTTAATCAATGAGCTGGTCATGAAACTCTGACCTCAGTAACTAATTAGCATGCACACAGTTAACCCCTTAATATCTGAATTGTGTCAGACACTTGCAAATCCCAACACATCTTCAGAGGTACGTCATGGGGAGAAGTGTTTCTCCCCACTCTGTGCCAGGACACAAACCCATCTGAGCCCTTCGGGGGAGGGCGGTTTATAAATCGAATATATAAATAAATAAATCTTACAGTGACATACCTCTGAAAATGCCAGCCATAGGTGCAGACAAAACATTCAGAGCAAAAACAACTAGACTATGGCCGCACAGCCCAGAAAACCCACAATATGTATGCAAGGTCGGCTGCAGTTAGTACTTGGTTGGGAGATCACCAAGAAAGGCTACTGTTAGATAGAGGAAAGCTCTGCCAAACCATCCCTGCTCCTCTCTTGCCATGGAAACCCCTCTGACAGGGTCTGTCAAGGGAGATGGTCACCTCTGTGTCAATCAGCCCAACAGTTTAAACCTCAATCAAATACTTTTATTGCACTGATGCAAAGTCATAGCAAACAACAAACTCAGAATCATAAAATCACAGCACAAACAGAAATGGAAACAGTTACATTGCCAGTCTTTGGCCACATCACAAATCAAAAGTGAAAACCTGTTTTCTGACATGCCAACCACTGCATTTCAGAGCGATGTGACTTTTCAACCCTCAACAATGTCAGATAGGAGAGGGAATCTTTTTGAGGGCCATCTTTAGGATCACCTTCTTGATTGGTTTCTACCTGCCCAGGGGGTATCAGTGGTCCAGTTTCCTATAATGCCAGTGTTCTGTTCCCCAAGCAAACTAAAATCAGGTACCTTGCACTTGGCCTGAACAGAGTGTGAGACCCACAGACAAATAAGTAATAGTTCAAAAATGGTTTAATAATACTGAACGTTTAGGACTCTGACTCCTCCCAGGAAGTCTAAAGAATACTTGAGATGCTGGAAACAATTGGAGATGGTTTGAAGAACTTGCAGACACCAACTCTTCCTTAACAGCTTCTTAGGAAGTCTGTGCTGCTTTGCCGTTTCTGAAATCTCCCGGTGTCCTTTACTTGGACTCTGTTTCCTTGCAATTCTGTTGAAACTTGATTGCTCACATACCATGGATCTTTAACACCTTAAACGTCTGAGCTATTGCTGTCTCCAGCCTTCCCCGAACACATGAACTAAAACAGACTGTAAAACAGGAACTGCTAATTAATAAGAATGCTATAGTGCTTTTGCCCATAGAGGGCTTCTTAAAGGGACAGGGTCTAACTAAGGTTCCCTCCCACAGAGTACTGTACAAAAGGCAACTAAGCCCATTCTACTTAAGGGACAACTGAGGCTTAAATAAAGAAAATGTTCAGTTCCCCAAGCAAACTAAAATCAGGTGCCATACACTTGGCCAGAACAGAGTGTAAGACCCACAGAGAAATAAGTAACAGTTCAAAAACCCCGTGTCGCTGTGACTTGGAAATACAAGTGTGTAGAGTATTCAAAGTGGTCTGCTATTGCCTGGGTCTTAGGAGAAAAACAGCCCATGACACAGACAGGGTTGTGTACTGGTTAGGAACAGCAGACTCTTACCTGGAAAACCAGGTGGGATTCCCCCCTCCTCCACATGAACCCTGCTGAGAGACCTTGATCCAGTCACAGTTCTCTTAGGCCCCTCCACACACCCAAAATAATGCACTTTCAATCCACTTTGAAGCTGGATTTTATGAGTGGAATAACAAAATCCACTTTCAAACCAGATAAGACTCCGCCTCTCGTGTGGAAGGGCAGGGAAGCAAACCCGGTTCACCAGATTAGAGTCCACCTGCACTTGACCACGACACCACGCTGGATCTCCAAGAAATTTTGTGAATCTTTTTTGTGCACTGTAACTCCATAGCTTGCAGGCCATGGATGGAAGGCCACCCAAAAAGTCCACAGTTGGCAAACGGTCCCTGAACATCTCTTGCCTTAAAAACCCATTAGTTGGCTGAGATGGCGCTTGCCTCCACAGTGCCACAGAGCTCAGATCTTTTGCTATTTTTGATTCATCTCTTCTTTTTTTCTGCCAGTACGGACGTCAACACCTATCCTCAGCTGCTGGCCTTTGTCCACGCTGTGGAGGAAATCAACCGGAGCCCACACCTCTTACCCAACATCTCTTTGGGTTTCCACATCTATGATTCTGTCTTCAGTGACGAGACGGCGCTGGGAGGTATTTGGGGGCTTCTTTCAGGAACGAGGAAAGTGGTGCCGAATTACCACTGTGGAGAAGGCAACAAGCTCATCGCCGTCATCGAAGGACCAACAGCCAGCTTCTCGTTAGGGGTTGCCACGGTGCTAGGGCACTACCGGTATCCACAGGTGAGAGATGTTTCTCCTCCCATGAGTTTTGGGCTGCTTCCACACAGTGATGATTCTCCGCAGAGCTCTGGTAAGCTGGTGAAAAGTGTTGTCAAGCAGCAGCAGACTTATGGAGATCCTTCATGGAATTGTCAAAGCCAGAGACGAACAGAAGTGGTTTGCGGTTGCCTGCCTCCGTGCAGTGACCCTGGATTTCCTTGGTAGTATCCCAATCAAATACTAGCCACAGCCAACCCTCCTTAATTTCTGAGATCTGACAAGATCAGGCTACCCCAGATCAGTCAGGTTAGGGCACAACTCTTGTAGGTAAAGGTACTCCCCCTATGCAAGAATCGGGTCACTTTGCAACACTGACTAAGCAGACTTACACAGTGGTTTACCATTTGCTTCCCCAATCATTCACACTTCACTCCCAGCAAGTTGAGTACTCATTTTACCGACCTTGGAAGGTTGGAAGGCCGAGTCAACCGTGAGCCAGAAGCTACAGTGGAGCAGCAGTGGCCTAGGAGGTTAAGAGCTTGTGTATCTAATCTGGAGGAATCGGGTTTGATTCCCCGCTCTGCCGCCTGAGCTGTGGAGGCTTATCTGGGGAATTCAGATCAGCCTGTACACTCCCACACACGCCAGCTGGGTGACCTTGGGCTAGTCACAGCTTCTGGGAGCTCTCTCAGCCCCACCCACCTCACAGGGTGTTTGTTGTGAGGGGGGAAGGGCAAGGAGATGGTCAGCCCCTTTGAGTCTCCTGCAGGAGAGAAAGGGGGGGGGGTATAAATACAAACTCTCTTCTTCTACCTCAAACTGATTTCCGTCCGTTGTTAGCAGAACTTGACTGCACTACTGCAGCTGATCACTCTGCGCCATGGGGCCATGGACTATCCGCACACAGGTTTCCCCTGCCTTTTCTGGGCATCAGCCTACTGCTAAAAAGAAAAGAGCAAGATAATTCTACCCCCCAAAAAACCCTTGAGGGATAGTGGTTTTACATACCCAAATGCTTGCACCACAAAGCTGAAATATTGCTTTCTCCTGCCCTGTAGCTCAGCTATGGGCTTCTGGATCCAGCCCGGCGCTCTAAAGTGTTGTTCCCTGCTTTGTATGGGATGGTCCCCAGCGAAAGCTCCCTCCTCTCTGGGGTAGCCCGACTGATCCGGCATTTCGACTGGCGCTGGGTGGGGCTGATTACTTCAGATGATGACCGAGGGGAGAGGGCCGTAGAGACTCTTGCCAGGGAAATCGCCAAGGGAGGCGGCTGCCTTGCGTTCACCTGGATGTTTAAGAACAGTGATAACCGAAGACACCTTCTGGTGAGCTTCCAGAAGTCTTCAGCTAATGTGACAGTTCTCCATGGGACAACGGGCCTCATCACAGACTTCAGGAAACTCTTATTTTGGTCCAGAATAAAGCTGAAAGGGCAGGTGTGGATCCTCACAGCTCAGGAAGAATTCCCCGCACAAGCCAAATATTCCAGTCTTCATATCTTCCATGGGTCTTTGCTCTTGGTCGGACATAAGCGGGAGATTCCAGGATTCCAGGATTTCCTCCAAAGAATAAAACCTTGGCATTACCCAGGTGACTTCTTTAAAATTTTATTTTTTGGGGAAGTGTGGAGATGAATCTAAGTAACCAGGTGAGTCTAAGGGCCTTTCCCCACTTTCGTCCTTCCCCTCTATGCCACGCGCTGCTCTCAGCGCGCAGCATCCCAGGCGCGTGCCCAGCCGTCCCCATGACCCCGCGCTCTGCGCGAGGCCATCAAAAGGCGCCGTTGAGAAGAGCGCCTGGGATGCTGCGCGCTGAGGGGCGCGACAGCAGCAGCTTCGGGGCAGCTGCGCTGTTGCCGCTCCTCTCAGTGGGGAGTGCCGAGGGACCCCGCGCTACTCTCCTCGAGTAGCGCGGGGCTTAAGGGAAGTGGGGAAAGGCCCTAAGATGAGTCCCTGTAGCTAGCATTTAACTAGCTCTGTATCCCTTGGAAAGAAAGAGAACACTCAAAAGCTGTGGCATTTTTGCAGTGTTTATTTTCTTTGCAGTTCTACACCTAGCCCACAGATGACAGCAACTGGGCACTCATAAAGAGCAGCACTTCCGCTACCCCTCAGCAGATCCCCAGAGAAAGAGGTCTTGCCCCACCCAACCGATGTGTATTTATTAATGTATATCCTGCCTTTCTCCCTAGTTGAGACTTAAAGTGACTTTTAGCCCACCCTTCTCGCCACCTGTTTTCTCACAGCATCTCTATGAGGTAGGTCAGGAGTAGAGTTCATCACGGCAGGCTTCTGTGGCAGATGTGGGGATTTGAACTCAGGGTTCTAATCTGCCATTGTATCCGCTACATGCTTGTTCTCTGTTCCATCTATAAACTCAGCTGCAGTTTGTAACGAACCAGAAAAGTCTAGACCAAAAGTAACTGCTTAAGTTCTTTATTGAGCTGGCATGCTTAGTCGATCACATGCAATGCGGGAACTGGGGCCCCAACATTCAAACAGCCTCTTTTATGGGCTCCCAACCAGTTCCTGCCAAAGCTGGGTAAACAGCTTTGGGTTCTCACCCCAAACCTCTTTGATACAGTTTCACACAGACAGGCAAAAGGAATAAGAGAAACAAGCAACTGATAACAGTAACATTCCCCATTCTGGGCTTCCCGCCAACATCTTCAGAAAGAATCCATCCAAGGTTGAATAGCAACCTTACACAGTTTCTACAAACACATCTGCCCTCTCCCTCCAGCTAGGATAGGTCCTTGTCCCAGTCATTCTGTCTCAGTCTACTTCACAGGGCTGTTGTGAGAATCAAATGGTGGAGAGAAGATCCAGAGATCTTTGGAGAAAGGCAGGATAAAAATGCACTAGATAAATGACTGTAAATGAAGCAAACATTACAAAAAGCAGCGTAACAATGTCTGGTGACGAACACAGGTAAGTGCTGCCCTTGGATCTCCTGGCTGTTGCAGGAAGTGTGGAGAACATCACAATACTGCGGTCCCTCTACTTTGTAGCCTGCAGATCTCCTGCTTCCTCAAACCAACAAGTGTTTCATATTCCCAGCTGGACGTATCAGCTGACCTGCTATGGCCTATTTGTCCACAGTTGCCTCTTTTGACTGAGTCTTGGTTGGTACACAGGCAGAATTTCTGACTCCAAGCTCATTGGTGGCTCACTTCCCATCAGGCGGGGGTGGTGGGTGGATGGTGCAGACAAGTAGAAGTCAGTTTATGACAACCCCTTAAGATGTTTATAAGGAAAGAGTGGAGATTTGCCATTGGCGTCATCTGCATAGTGACTGTGGAATTCCTCAGTGGTCTCCTGCCCAAGTACTAGCCAGGGCTGAATTTTCTTAGTTGCTGAGATCTGTCAAGATTGGGCCATCTAGATTACAGGTGTCAAACTCGCGCCCCTCCAGATGTTATGGACTACAGTTCCCATCATCCCCTGCCAGCATGATGCTGGCAGGGGATGATGGGAACTGTAATCCATAACATCTGGAGGGGCGCGAGTTTGACACCTATGATCTAGATGGACTCTTGGAGGCGGGGTTTGGGGAGGGACCACAGCCGGGTACATTGTCATGCAGTCACCCTTCCAAATGCAGCTACTTGCTCCAGGGCAACTGACCTCTGTCATCTGGAGATCTGTTGCAGGTCATTTATGCACTTGTGATCTACTCCTCAGTGAGCATACAATCCCTTCAGGTCAGATTCTCGATTGCACACATATTTCCCCTCTCCGGAACTAACCACGCCGCAGATCGGAGGGTCCATGCAGTTTCTGAAATGGCTAAAGTGCAAACTTTTGCCCAGCCTTTGCAAGGAAAACAAAGGAGATGGCCATGCCTTGCTCTCTCTTCAGGGTTTCTCACCCCTCCCTGTTTTTCCCTGCTCACTCAACAGTTCTTCCAGCCACACCGTTCTTTTTATTTTCATGCTGCTGGTCTATTGATAATTCAGTAGACCAAGGAAATGGACACTGAATTATTGCTAGGCCAAAGTCTCTGCAGCCTGCCCCCCCACCCCCAAAAAAGAGAGCAGGCAACTCCCCATAGGAAAGTTGCATGGAAAGGGAAGGAAGCAGCAGGCACTCTAAGGCCCCTTCCGCACATGCAAAATAATGCGTTTTCAAACCATTTTCACAACTGTTTGCAAGTGGATTTTGCTATTCCGCACAGCCTCAAAGAGCACTGAAAGCAGTTTGAAAGTGCATTATTGTGCATGTGCGGAAGGAGCCAAAATGGCAGATTGGATCTGAAAGGCTGGGGACACTTCACAGAAGGAAACTTCTCTTTTAAATGGGAAACTGCATGAAATCCCACTGCGAAGCACATAACTGTGCTGGGAGCAGTAAATGCATAAAATGTTAAATATTGGGGGATCTCCAGGTCCGACTTGGAGCCAGGGAAGCCTTAGGTCAGAGCTCCTGCCAGGTATTGGATATTTTTTACCCTCTGCTTCTTTTCTCCCATATAAATGCACCCCCCTGTCCAGGTGACAGGAACATAAAGGAGTTCTGGAGACGTGCCCATGACTGCAGTTGGCTGGATGCGTCCTGGCTGCCGCAGTGTACAGGTGAAGAGAATCTGACCAACAGCATATTCCCCAAGCACACGCTTCTTTCTCCAACATGGGGTTACAGCTTATACAATGCAGTATACACCGTGGCTCACGCTCTACATGCCGCAGTCTCACGTCAGCCCCTGGCCAACGTAAGGGGTTCCCAGTCATGGCAGGTATTGGTGATGTCTGTTTGTTTTACTGTTGCACACTAAACATGGCCAGGGCCTTGTTACATCTCTCATGGCTTGCTTGTGTGTGTGTGCATAATTGTTGTCAAGTCTCAGCAAGGGGTTTTCAAGGCAAGTGAGAAGCAGAGGTGGTTTGCCATTGTCCTCCTCTGTAGAGTCTTCCTTGATGGTCTCCCTTCCTAATACTGACCCTACTTAGCTGCAGTTCCTTCCTTGGGTGGTCTCCTGTCCAAATAGACCCTATTTAGCTTCCAGCATATAGACACCAGCAAGGAGATTACAGGGCAAGTGAGAAGCAGAGATGGTTTGCCATTTCCTTTCTCTGCAGCGTCTTCTTTGGTGGTCTTCCTTCCAAGCTTAGCTTCGGAGGTCTAATGAGGCTGAGTTGCACCATGCCGCCTTCCCTCCCTCATGCCTTTGTATTGGAATACAATGAACACTCACAAATCCTGAGGGCCAGATGCAGTGTTACCAGGTTTAATAGCTTTTGGATGGTAGGGAACCACTTCTGTAGTATCTGCATTCTTTGCAAATATATAAGCAGAATGTCCATAGAGCTACACCTGCAGCAAAGCAGCAATTCCACATCCAAGCCCCAGAAAGAGAACCTGCATCCCAAATTGCTTTAAAGGTAAAGGTAGTCCTCTGGGAGTAAGTGTGGTGTAATGGTTAAGAATGGTGGATTCTAATCTGGTGAACCAAGTGTGTACCCCACTCCTCCAATTGGAGCCTTCCGGGTGACCTTGGGCCAGTCATAGTTCTCTCAGAAATCTTTCAGCCACACCAACCTGACAAGGCGTTCACCTGGAGAAAATGGGCCACACCTGGAAGTTGGGAACTCTTGTTGTCAGCCACTGTAAGTCTCCTTGGGGGTGGGGGAGGAGTGAAGCACAGAGTAATTAATTAATTAATTAACTAATTAATTAATTAACTAATTAATACATTAATTAATGTGTATTTCAGCTCCTCCATTTCTTGACAAACATGAACTTCACAAACCCAGCTGGAGAGGATTTGTTCTTCGATGGAAACGGGGACTTGGCAGCAGGATATGACGTTCTGAACTTGATCTCTTCACCTAAAAAAATCTTGTCTCGTGTCCCTGTTGGATCTTTTCACCCTCAAGCTACTTTGGGACATGAACTCATCATTAACAAGAGCGCCATCCAGTGGGCCAGCGGCTTCAAACAGGTAAGGAGCCAATTGCTTCACGCAAACTCAGAGCAGTCTAATGGTCTTATTCGGCATGGTGTGGTGGTTAAGAGTGGTGGACACTAATCTGGAGAAATGCATTTGTTTCCCCGCTCCTCTATATGAAGCCTGCTGGGAGATCTTGTGCCTATCAAAGTTTTCTCAGAACTCTCCCCGACCCACCTACCTCACAAGGTTTATTTATTTATTTATTTAGTACCGGGCGCACTCTGGTCTAGCTACGCCTCCGGTGTATTCTACCAGAAAGGTCTCCCAAGCCAGACAGGTCTCTACCCAAGAAATTAGTGCCCACCACCCATACAATATGGTGAAATCATGAATACAAAAGAGTCCTATACTACAACTGTCATCATGTGGGTTAACAAGGGCCGTGTTGCATGCAGAGGTTCCTGGGCATGCATCAACAAGTGGGCTACAAGCGGATCCACCATCAAAAGGACAAAAGAATAATGCACAAGAAAATCCTGTCATCATGGCCTCTTATTACAACACAGAGACAGAAAAAAAGAGGATACTTGAAGCAAATGTACGCAAGAATTACATCAGGATTCCTAAAGACTAGTAGGGACATTCTCCAGAGAAAGTCACGGAAAATGAGAAGGTCAAGATCTCAGGGGACTTCTGAATCCATATTGACAAAACGTTGGCGCATAACACAGCAGACATCACAGTGATCGAGGGCAAGAAAGTGACCACCGTCGCCATAGCGATACCTGGTGACAGCAGGGTTGGTGGGGAAAAAAAACATGAGAAGGTCACTAAATACCACAATTTGAAAATCGAGCTTCAGCGACTATGGCACATAAGAACATAAGAACATAAGAACAAGCCAGCTGGATCAGACCAGAGTCCATCTAGTCCAGCTCTCTGCTACTCGCAGTGGCCCACCAGGTGCCTTTGGGAGCTCACATGTAGGATGTGAAAGCAATGGCCTTCTGCGGCTGTTGCTCCCGAGCACCTGGACTGTTAAGGCATTTGCAATCTCAGATCAAAGAGGATCAAGATTGGTAGCCATAAATTGACTTCTCCTCCCTAAATCTGTCCAAGCCCCTTTTAAAGCTATCCAGGTTAGTGGCCATCACCACCTCCTGTGGCAGCATATTCCAAACACCAATCACATGTTACGTGAAGAAGTGTTTCCTTTTATTAGTTCTAATTCTTCCCCCCAGCATTTTCAATGAATGCCCCCTGGTTCTAGTATTGTGAGAAAGAGAGAAAAATTTCTCTCTGTCAACGTCACCTCTACCCCATGCATAATTTTATAGACTTCAATCATATCCCCCATCAGACGTCTCCTCTCCAAACTAAAGAGTCCCCAACGCTGCAGCCTTTCCTCATACGGAAGGTGCTGCAGTCCCTCACTCCCCCTCGTTGCCCTTCTCTGCACTTTTTCTATCTCTTCAATATCCTTTTTTGAGATGTGGTGACCAGAACTGGACACAGTACTCCAAATTAATAGTCGCACCACGTGTTTATATGAGGGCATGACAATCTTTGCAGTTTTATTATCAATTCGCTTTCCACCGTTATCCCCAGCATAGAGTTTGCCTTTTTTTTCACAGCTGCCATGCATTGAGTTGACATTCCCATGGACCTATCAATTAAGACGCCCAAATCCCTTTCCTGGTCTGTGACTGATAGCACTGACCCCTGTAGCGTGTATGTGAAGTTTGGATTTTTTGCCCCTATGTGCATCACTTTGCATTTTGCTACATTGAACTGTATTTGCCATTTCTTAGCCCACTCACCTAATTTATCAAGGTCCGCTTGGACCTCCTCGCATAATCCTTTAATGGTTCTCACCACCCTACATAATTTGTTATCATCTGCAAGCTTAGCCACCACGCTACCCACCCCTACTTCCAGGTCATTTTATGAATAGGTTAAAGAAACTGGTCCCATCTGAGGATCCGTAGGGGACACCACTCCCCACATCTCTCCATTGTGAGAATTTCCCATTTACACCCACTCTTTGCTTCCTGTTTCTCAACCAGTTTTTAATCCATAGGAGGACTTCCCCTCTTATTCCTTCATTGCTGAGTTTTCTCAATAGTCTCTGGTGAGGAACTTTGTCAAAAGCCTTTTGGAAATCCAAGTGAACAATGTCCACTTCAGTTTCCCCTTATCCACGTGCCTATTTACATCCTCAAAAGAACTCTAGTAAGTTTGTAAGACAGGATTTGCCTCTGCAAAAGCCATGCTGACTCTTTCTCAGCAGGTTTTGCTTTTGTACATGTTTTATAATTTTATCTTTAATGACAGATTCTACTAGTTTCAGAGGAACAGATGTCAAACTGAATGGCCTGTAATTTCCCGGGTCCCCCCTAGATCCTTTCTTAAAAGATTGGTGTGACAGCATTGGCCATCTTCCAGTCTTCAGGGATGGAGCCTGATTTCAAGGATAAGTTGCATATTAAAGGTGAGAAGATCAGCAATTTCGTAGCTTGAATATTTTAAAGAACTCTTTGGGTGAATGCAATCTGGGCCAGGGGATTTGGTAGCATTTAGTTTATCAATGGCTGCCAGAACTTCTTCCATGTCTACCACTATCTTAGTTAGTTCCTCGGATTAGCCTCCTAAGAAGCTTGGTTCAGGTCGCAGAATTTTTTCTCACCTCCTCTTGGGTGAAGACAGATGCAAAGGAATTCATTCAGCTTTTCTGCAATCTCCCTGTCATCTTTTAGCACACCCTTTGTTCCTTTGTCATCTAGCAGACCTACCGCTTCCTTAGCAGCTTCCTGCTTTTGATGTACTTGAAGAACTGTATGTTGCTGGTTTTGATGTTCAAAGCCATGTGTTCCTAATAATCCTTTTTTGCCTCCCTTACAGCTAAATTGCTTCTCTTTTTCCATCATTTGTGTTCTCTCATAATTCTTTATCAGTTAAGTTGGACTTCCATTTTTCAAAAGACATCTTTTTTTCCCTAATAATTTCCTCAACGTCCCTTGTTAACCAAGGGTGGCTTTCTTTTGGACTGGGCGCTGCCTTTCCTAACCTGTGGAACACATTCCAGTTGAGCTTTTAAGACTGTGTTTTTAAATAACCTCCAAGCATCTTGGACATTTTTGACTCTCTTGATTTTCCCTTTCAGCTCCCTAAGCACTATCCCCCTCATCTTTGAGAAATTTCCCTTTCTGAAGGCAGATGTAGCTTCATTAGTAGTTGTCACTTGTTAAGCATGCCAGAGATACTGAATCTGACAGCATTGTGGTGGCTGTTCCCCTATCGACTCAACAACACGGACTTCCTGCACCAGGTCCTGGGTCACAAATCCAATTAGATCTAGGATCACATCTCCCCTGGTTGGTTCTACAACCATCTGCTCTAAGCCACAGTCATTTAGCATATCCAGGAATGTTCTCTCCTTACTATGACCTGAACATGCATTTTTCCAGTTTATATGGGGATAGTTAAAATCGCCCATTACCACGACATTTTTGCTTTTGTTGGCCTCTCTAATTTCTTTTTCCATCTCAGAATCCTCTTGTGCGCTTTGGTCAGGGGGGACGATAATATATTCCTAATGTTAAACTATGCTTCACCCCTGGTATTGATATCCACAGTGTAGCTTCTGTAGAGGAATCAGCTCCCACTGCGTGTCTATTTTATGTGACACTATGCTCTCTTTGATGTAGAGAGTTACCCCACCCCTATCATGCCCTGTCCTATCCTTCCTGCAGGAGCCTGTAACCTGGGATAACAGCATCCCACTGGTTCTCTCCTCATTCCACCATGTCTCTGTGATGCCCACTATATCAATGTCCTCCTTCAAAACTCCCCCATTTTAGGTCGAATGCTTCTACTATTAGCATAGAGACACTTGTATACTCTGTCTCTTTCCCTAACCTGGGAGTTATGTTTTTTGCCCTCTAGCCTTTTGTAGACACTATCACTTATCACATTGCTATGTTCCTCACTTGTATGTGGTTGATTTAAAAAAACCTCCTTCTCTGTCTACATCCCCATGGACTCTGTATTCCGAACCGAAGAGTCACCTCAGCACCTGTCGGCTTTCCCCCAGGAATCAGTTTAAAAGCTGTTCTGCCACCTTTTTAATGTTGAGCGCCAGCAGCCTGGTTCCTCTTTGGTTAAGATGAAGCCCGTCCCGTTTGTACAGGCCTGCCTTATCCCAAAAGGTTCCCCAGTTCCTGACAAATCTGAAACCCTCTGCCTTGCACCACCTTCTCATCCACGCATTGAGACCCTGTATCTCCGCTTGCCTAGCTTCGCCTCTTGGCGATGGAACAGGTAGCATTTCAGAGAATGCCACCTTGGGGGTCCTGGATTTTAACCTTTTTCCTAGCAGCCTAAATTTAGCTTCCAGAACCTCCCGGCTACATTTCCCAATGTCATTGGTACCAATGTGGACCACAACTGCTGACTCCACCCCAGCACTGTCTAACAGCCTATCTAATCTGGAGGAACCGGGTTTGAGTGCCAGGAGCTCATTGCAGCGAACCAGCAAACCAGCTGAGGTCGTCCCAGTGGTGATCGGCACCCTGGCCGCCATTCCGAAAACACTAGAGCGGCACTTCAAATTGACAAAATCAACATCTGTCAGATTCAGAAGGCAGCCCTGCTGGGATCCTCCCAAATACTACACCAATGCATTACAATGTCCTAGACCTTTGGGTGAGGCTTGAATTGTAGTGAAAGGCCAACAACCAGCTAAAGAACTGGCAGCTGTGATAGCAGACAAAATAATAATGAGAGCCGCTTAAGAGGTTTTAACCATCCTCTCATTCCTTCTCAGCTTCCCTATTCAGTGTGCAGCAAAAAATGCCTTCCTGGATATCGAAAGAAAATCCGCAACGGGGAGCCAGCCTGCTGCTTTGACTGTGTGCCCTGCACGGCTGGAGAGGTTTCCAACCAAAGTGGTAAGTCCATACGCACAGTATATTTCATAGAATCATGGAATTGGAAGGAAGAAGAGAAGAGTTTGGATTTATATCCCCCCTTTCTCTCCTGCAGGAGACTCAAAGGGGCTCACAATCTCCTTACCCTTCCCCCCTCACAACAAACACCCTGAGAGGTAGGTGGGGCTGAGAGAGCTCCGAAAAGCTGTGACTAGCCCAAGGTCATCCAGCTGGTGAGTGCACAGGCTAATCTGAATTCCCCAGATAAGCCTCCACAGCTCAGGCGGCAGAGCTGGGAATCAAACCCGGTTCCTCCAGATTAGATACACGAGCTCTTAACCTCCTACGCCGCTGCTGCTCCTGAGCTATCTAGTCCAACCCTCAATGCAGGATCAACCTAGAAAGTCCCAGACAAGTGATTTTCCAGCCGCTGTTTAAAGATTGCTAGTTTGTTTATTTGCTTCTTTTATTTGCTGTCTTAAAATGCCCTACCCAATTTCATTTGTGGGTCAAATCAAAGTCTTTGAGTTCCTAGACAACTGAAGGACCACCACCTTCCCCCATACAGACCGCCCCAGATATTTTCTCCTATGGTCAAAGGCACAACCAGTGGCTTAGAAGTGGTGCTGGAAAGGGCTGTTGAGTCACAGCGGACAGGGTGACACTGTCAGGGGCATAGCCAGGTTCTACAGTTAGGGGGAGCGAGCGCATACAGAGAGGTGCCATGACACATACCAAACTATTTTAATCTCCACCGCTAACTTTTGTCAGAGCTCAGCTCAAGCCTGGTGTTCCGTCTCATCCTACAAAGCTGTTACAACCACTTGAATAGTCTTCAGTTGTGTCATCCCGCTGCAGATCATAAATAAATAGGAAAAGATATTTCTACTCTCTCTAGCTAGAAGGTGGTTGCATTAAGCACAAAGGCTAGACCTGTCGTCCCCCCCCCCCCCATCAAAAGTTATTCTATGGACAAACGGGCAAATGTAGACCTCGAAAGAGATGTCCACATTGCAGTGGACTGAATTCTGTGTGGTTCAGTTTTGCTTCAGCCAGTTTTAAGTAAGAGAACTTTGGAATGTGTGAAGTGAGTGCCTTTCCACATGTGTAGAGTACATCTCCTTTAATCTTGGGAAACAGCCATTCAGCCTCTGCCCAATAGGATTATGAGAAAAGGCTCCTAGATATAACATCCATGAAGGTCTGATGTTCCCAGTTTTTGAAACTAAGCGCTGCCAGAGGTGGAGCTACCAGGGAGAAGGGGGCGTGTTGCACCGGGGAGCAGGAAATCGCCCTGCCCCCCCCCCCCGCAGTGTCCCCCTTCTTCCCCCTGCAGCACCCACACACACACTTACCTTAGTGAAACAGTGCAGGCTGGAGGAGTGGCCTGTTCACTTCAGGCTGAAAACGACCTGGTGGGAGCTGCACTTCCCAGGAGACCTCGCAAGCCCCAGGGTCTCATGGGAAGTGTAGTTCCCAACAGGTCGTTTTCAGCCTGAAGGGAATAGGCCGCTTTTCCAGGCTGAACTAAGGGGCGGCAGGGTGCCACGGGGGTGGGATGAAAAACCCAAAGTGTGCACCAGGCACTCTGGCCTAGCTACACCTCCGAGCGCTGCCAAATGGTAATGAAGCTCTACCTGGCCACAATTCCTGTTTCTGTGTAGGTCTAGACTGGTTCATGATTCTTAACAGAGGAGGCAGAGGTCATCCCAATGCTTAAATCCCAAACAAACTCATTACATGTCACTAGGGAAAAGAGGATATACCTTTAAAAAAATCTCCCCAGGCCCTGTGTTCCTATATGCTGGACAGTGGCTCCTATCTGGAAACAGATACTGTTTCATGATGTGCGGGGAGCATCTCAAAAATTATTTTAAAATAATATTCTTTTCAAAAGAGGGAAATTGGTTAGAAAATGGGCTGCTGTACCTCCGCCAATTAATGGCCATGAAACGGCTTGAACATGCTAAATCTCAATGGGAGCAGTTATATTCTCCAACAATACCAAAAAAGTTTGGGCAATGGTAAACAATTTGGACTATAAAAAGTCTCCTATGTCCAGCTGTATCTCCCCAGATGTTTGGTACCAACATTTCTGCAAACTTTTTCAGGAAGAGGGGCAGTATAAAACAAGCCCCATTCCGGCCAACATTTGTTCCCCGGAATGGCCCTCAGTGTCACCTTATGAAGTGGCGGAACTACTTGGAGGATTAAAATGGGGGAAAGCCCCTGGGCCTGATATCATCACCCCCGAGGTCCTGAAATCACATGTCGATTGGTGGGCCCCTCTCCTAGCCACTGTGTTCACACAAATTAACAACTGGTATAATTCCCAAAACCTGGTTATCGGTGATAGTGGTACCCATCTACAAAAAGGGAGCTACCTCTGACCCCTCCAACTTCCGCCCCATCAGTCTCCTATCTGTTATTGGGAAGATCTATGCAACGCTCCTTTTACGGAAACTCCAGAAATGGGTTCAACAAACACGAACCATCGGGTTCGAACAAATTGGCTTTACCAAAGGGAAATCCCCGCTTGATCATGCGATATTTCTAGTCCACCTAGCAGCCAAATATGCAAGCAAGCCACATTGCAAACTCTATGCTGCCTTCATTGATTTGAAAGCAGCTTTTGACACAGTTCCCAGAGGACTTCTCTGGGCCAAGTTTGCTGCTCTTGGTATTGAGGACAGACTGCTCTTCCTGATAAGGCTGCTGTATTATATTTGCATTTCCTGGGGCCAGTATTTTAAGCACCAGTTCTTTCTGATTCCTTGACCAATGACTTCTCTTCAAGAACAAAATAATCGACACTGAATGGGAGTGGGGTTTCTTTCTTCTTTTGGAGGGGCATTTTTTCCCAGTGGGTACAACCTTTGCCACTGTAGTTTTCATTTATTGACCTCCCCCCCTACAAATCTTCCTAAAATATCCTGAGGAAAAACATCCCCTTTCTCCCCAGGGGAGTTACTGATAGAATTCATTTATTTATTTTGTTTATAACATGCCTTTCTCCCCATAAGAAACCTAAAGCAGATGATATTCATTCTCCTCTTTATTTTAAGGTCACAACAACCCTGTGTGGTTGGTTGGGCTGAGAGTGTATGCCTACCCTAAGGTCACCCAGCAAGTTTCCGTGGCAGCGTGGGGATTCAAATGGGAGCTTCCCATTCTGACTGCTATGCTACACTGGGCATCTTAGATGCACACACAAAATGGGCAAACCAAATACTAACACCGCAATTCACCTTTTCAGGCATGGAAAGTTGTTGCCAGTGTATGGAAGACCAGTATGCAAATGAGCACAGGAACCAATGCCTCCCGAAAGTTATCACATTCCTGGCCTTTGATGACTCACTGGGACTAACCTTGTCAACTCTGGCAATCTCCTTCTCCCTCCTCACTGCTTGTGTTCTGGTGACATTTGTCCAGTACCGCGACAGCCCCATCGTCAAAGCCAACAACCTCCATCTCAGCTACATTCTCCTCATCTCACTCCTCATCTGTTTTCTGTCCTCCTTGATGTTCATTGGCTGCCCTACAAAAGGGACTTGCCTGCTACAACAGACCATATTTGCAGTTGCTTTTGCTGTGACCATCTCTTCCGTCTTGGCTAAAACCATAACTGTTGTCTTGGCCTTCAAGGGCCCTGAGATGGGCCACAGACTGAGGACCTTCTTGAGAAATGGGATGTCTAATTCTGTTGTCCTTCTCGGGGCCCTCGTTCAAGTCCTCCTTTGCTCTGTCTGGCTGGGAACATCTCCTCCTTTCCCTCAGAATAACACCCAAACAGAAGTCAGGCAGATTGTGGTTCAGTGTAATGAAGGATCCATAGGTATCTTCTTTGGCACACTGGGCTACCTGGGTATTTTGGCTGCCATCAGCTTCACAGTTGCCTTCTTGGCCAGGAAGTTACCGGACTCTTTCAACGAAGCCAAACATATCTCTTTCAGTATGGTCGTTTTTTGTTGCGTCTGGATCTCCTTCATCCCTGCGTACCTCAGCTCTCAAGGGAAGACTGCCGTTGCCATAGAGCTCTTCTCCATTTTGGCTTCCAGTGCTGGGATTCTGGCCTGTATCTTTACTCCAAAAGTCTTCATTATTTTGGTGAGGCCGGACAGGAACAGCAAGAAATTTCTGAGGAGGAAATGAAATCCCTTCTATCTAAACTGAGGACCTTTTCTATTTTAGGTTGAACAATCAACCCACATAAAATATATCTGGCATAACAGCCTCGATATTGTAGAATTATTTAAAGAACACAAGCAAGTTACATATAAGGGGAGGAAAGTATTACACTGGGGCAGAAAGTAAATTAATTCATTTGAAATCAAGGGGGCTTCAAACAATTTCACTATCACTAGACTATGGCCACCCATGTAAAAATAATTACAAATTATTTCAGTGTACTTGTATCTTTGAAAATTACTTGTCCTTTGCATCATTGCAGGAACGATTAAACTTTCTTTCTGGGTGTGTGAAATAAATTGCAGCATTTTAACACTTTAGAACCATAACTCCACATTATAGCACACTTTGGTGGAATCCCTACTGAGAAAATGAATGTAGACACAACTCGGTTTGAAAAAGAATCGGCACCTTTTCATCACGGTTTCATTCTCCCCACTGCAGTTTGTTCCCACCAAACTATCCTTTTTTTTGAGCAGTGTCTCTATGCCTGGCCCAAGTGGCTTAGAACATAAGAACATAAGAAAGAGCCTGCTGGATCAGACCAGAGTCCATCTAGTCCAGCACTCTGCTACTCGCAGTGGCCCACCAGGTGCCTTTGGGGGCTCACATGCAGGAGGTGAAAGCAATGGCCTTCTGCTGCTCCTGCTCCTGAGCACCTGGTCTGCTAAGGCATTTGCAATCTGAGATCAAGGAGGATCAAGATTGGTAGCCATAGATCGACTTCTCCTCCATAAATCTGTCTAAGCCCCTTTTAAAGCTATCCAGGTTAGTGGCCATCACCACCTCCTGTGGCAGCATATTCCAAACACCAATCACACGTTGCGTGAAGAAGTGTTTCCTTTTATTAGTCCTAATTCTTCCCCCCAACATTTTCAATGAATGTCCCCTGGTTCTAGTATTGTGAGAAAGAGAGAAAAATTTCTCTCTGTCAACATTTTCTACCCCATGGCTTTAGGATGGAAGGTTAGGCATAAGTATTTAAAAGATTTGGAGTGCTCAACCTCAATCCCGTTAGGGTGCAGTTCATGACTGCAGAAGGCAAAGCCAGCCACAAAATGGTTGCCATGGCCTCCCTTCAGTCCAAGGTCACCCAGCAAGTTTCCGTGACAGAGTAGGGATTCGAACCTAGGTTTCCCAGATCCTAGTTTGATGCTTTAGCCACTATACCACGCTGCCTCTCTTTGTGTCTTTAGCGATCATTAATTCCACAAGGCCTATGCATCAATCCCCCCCCCCTTTGAAAAATACGCAATGCCGGGCAAATGTTGTGCCTTCTTCCCAGCAGCACTGGCAGTAACTTCACAGCTGTCTCCTACTCAGAGAACAACCCCCCCCCCCCTGTCTATAGACTGGAAAACATGTTTGTCAAAGTAGCTTCTTTCTTGGTGACTATTTCCTCAGGGCCCTGGTGTGGAGGAGTTTATAACTTTATTTGTGATTTTGGTCTCATCCACGGAAGCATAACCCGATGCTTTCATTGTATGAAAATGGGAGGTGGCTCCAGATAAAGTCCTCTGGTGAGGCACTATTTAAGGAGAGCCAATTGGCATTTGTTGAATAATGATGATTATTTCTAACCCGGGAGAGAGAGAGAGGTGTTTTGCAGTTTCCAGCTCAGGCCGTGAGGAGTTTGGGCCACATCTGGGCCTTTTGATCTGAAATCTTGGAAGAACATTAGGTCATAAATGCCCTTCTTTTTCAGCCAGTTTGGTACTGAGCACCCACTGGGAATATTGCCAGTAGCCTTGAAGGTTAAATTAGGCCATGAGAGAGTTCTTTTCCGTTCAAGCCTGCTCTTCCACACAGCCAGTCTAAGAGACACTTAAAAAAATTGTAGACAATGTTTGTTCCTTGACCTTGGAGGACGTAAAGCAGAGAGACTGCACTGAATGGATTTCCACAGCTGAGAGTATGTAAACTATGAGTTTATAATTCCTTTTTTTTGTACCATGGAATCAGGTTTAAGAGGCATAGACTCTTAAAGACTGTACTCATTTAATCGACATTTGTTCACTCAATATGTGAACATAACGATATTTTTTCTGAATCTGATGGGATGGTCAGCAGTTACTTTTTACACCATTAAAACATTTTCATGACTTGAAATTTTTGCACCACAGGAATGTTGTTTTGGCCAAACTTACATCATTGCTTTATAAAAGGGAATCTCAATAAATTTTGGTACAATTGGAAACCTATGATATAATATTTAGATAAAGAAGAATAAAATGAACTGATGCTTAGTGGTTTTGAAGGATAATGGACTTTTAAAATTAATAACTAAAAGAGAAAAAATTGATGTTCATATAAGCAATGTTCATATAAGCAATATAAGCAATGTTTGTAAAGATTTAACTATATAGCTTTAAAAGGGGCTTGGACAGATTTATGAAGAAGTCGATCTATGGATACCAATCTTGATCCTCCTTGATCTGAGATTGCAAATGCCTTAGCAGACCAGGTGCTCGGGAGCAGCAGCAGCAGAAGGCCATTGCTTTCACATCCTGCCTGTGAGCTCCCAAAGGCATCTGGTGGGTGGGCCACTGCAAGTAGCAGAGTGTTGGACTAGATGGACTCTGGTCTGATCCAGCAGGCTCTTTCTTACGTTCTTATGTTCTTAACTGTTCATGCTACTAAGGTACTGGTGCAATCTGCTCCCAGACAAAAACTGACAATGCTATCTGGCTGGCTTCCAATTGTGCTGCTGTTTCCGGAGGCTGTCGGAGTGCCAAGATGGTCCATTTGTACCCTCAGTGGGTACCACCATCAAGGCTACTACAAGGAAGGAGACAGGATCATCGGGGGCTTCATTCCCTTGACCAGGCCTCCCAGAATCCAACACCACAACTTCAGAAACACTCCATACCTTTCCAGTAGACATCAGAGGTGGGTGGCTCTCTTTTCTCACTGAAGGGGCAGTGATGGAACTGGCAGGTCACCAACATTTATCACGGGTTTAGTGCCTTTCTGGAGCCTACAGAGCCCAGACTAGCCTGATGTCACCAGAACTCAGAAGCTAAGCAAGGTCTTGTCGAAGGTTTTCATGGCCGGAATCAACTGACTGTTTTGGATTTTTCTGGGCTGTGTTGCTGCGGTCTGGTAATTTTTGCTCCTGATGTTTTTCCTGCATCTCTGGCTGGCATCTTCAGAGGTATGTCATGGTGAGAAGTGCTTCTCTCCACCCTGAGCCATGACGGAAACACATCTTAAGGTGACAAGCCTCTGGAGGTGCCAGGCATAAACGCAGTCAAAATATTTGGAGCAAAAACTACTAGACCACAGCCACACAGCCCAGAAAACCCATAATAGGTAAGCCAGATCTGCTGCAGTTAGTACCCGGCTGGGAGACCACCAAGAAATACTATTTTTATGTAGAGGAAAGCCCTGCCAAGACACTTCTACTCCTCTCTTGCCTCTGATGAGGTCTATCAAGACAGATAGTCACCTCTGTGTCAATCAGCTCAACAGTTTAAGCCTCAATCAAACAATGTATTGTTGAAGGTTTTCATGGATGGATTCAACTGGTTGTTGTGGGTTTTCCGGGTTGTGTGGCTGTGGTCTGGTAGATTTTGTTCTCAGTGTTAGACGTGCATCTGTGGCTGGCACTGGACACAGTGTGTAACACACTTCTGTCTGTGATACACCTCTGAAGATGCCAGCCACAGATGCAGGCGAAACATTAGGAACAAGATCTACCAGACCACAACCACACAGCCCGGAAAACCCACCACAACCACTCAATCAAACACTTTTATTGCACAGATGCAAAGTCATAGCCAACAACAAATTCAGAATCATAAAATCACATCACAAAGAAACCACAGTTACATTGCCAGTCTTCGGCCACATCACAAATTAAAAGTAATAACCTGTTTTCTGACATGTCAGCCATTGCATTTCAAAACGATGTGACTTCACCCTCAGCGATGTCAGATAGGAGAGGAAATCTTGCTTCTTTTTAAGGGTCATATTTTTGACCACCTTCTTGACTGGTTTGTACCAGCCCGGGGTGGGGGGGTCAGTGGTCCAGCTTGCTACAATGTTAGCCTTTAACCATCTGGCACATGGCTTTTTTGAGCACCGCCCAATAACATGATCAGGACCAGTGATGGGCCAGGAACCATCTTTCTGCCTCTCCTAATGCTGATTGGAAGATGCTGCAACCTCCTTGCATGTTATGAAATTAGTTTTATTATTTTCTTGGCCCTGCTCATTCCTGTCTCATGCTTTAGCCTGAACCTATTTTTTAATCTTTTTGAAGAAGCCTGTTGATTTCATTGGTGTTCTCTACTGTGTGCATGAGAGTCCAAACCCAACATTGATCAGACCATCAGGAGGGGATTTATTCGAGTGTCACGGGTCTGGGGAGCCGAAAGAGAGGAATCAAATTTTCTTGCGAGCATGCAGTGGGTGGGAGACCCTAACTTTGACAGGAGTTTCCATAACTTGTTTGCAACTTGATGGGACATCTCTCTGCTCCCCGACCGCTAACCATCAGATCACCAACTGAAATCTCCTCTCAAACCCAATCTTGGACCAATCTGAACCTTCCTAGTTGTTTTCCCACACCAAAATCTTTCTAGGTGTTGGCAGGGAAGCAGCAGGGCAATCGTAAGGGTGGTTTTCTTGGAGAAAGACCCACTAAATTGCCTAGAGTTGAATTCTGAACGAATCTAGGATTTGTCCCTTGCTCTTTCCTCAGATCATACTATTTACTTTACAGGGATATTGTGAGGGATTACCATGCTAATTGTGTGAAATTCTTGGAATACTAAAAGTGTTATACGAATGCTAAATATTATTGGCTATTCCATAATCTCTGAATCTCAGCACCACAAGGAAATCTGAGGGGAAGGTCTTGGCCTCTATGCTCTGTTGTTCAATTTCCAGAGAAACTGGTGGGTCTCCATGTGAGATGCGACGCTGAGCTAGCTGGACCACTGCTCTGATCCAGTGGGGCTCTTAATCTTATGTCATGTGTTCCCAAATCCCCCCCCCCCCCGATTTCAGTGAGTACACGCATAAGTAAACTCCTCCAGAACACTCCTATTGAAACAAATGGGATTTTAAAATTCCTCGATGTTGGCCAGATAGTAGTCACACCTTTATTTCATCTCTAAAACTTTAAAAGGATATGGAATATTCTAGCCCCTCCCCTGAGATTGTAGCCTTCATTTTTGTAAATTAAACACTCCAGCCCTTATCCTTTTTAGAGAAATGGTAGGAAAAAAAGAATACAGAGAAGGGCAAGGAGGACGATTGAGGGACTGGAGCACCTTAGGCTGCAGTGTTTGGGACTCTTTAGTTTGGAGAGGAGACGTCTGAGGGGATGTGATTGAAGTCTATAAAATTATGCATAGAGTAGAAAATGTTGACAGGGAGACATTTTTCTCTCGTTCTCACAATACTAGAACCAGGGGGCATCCATTGAAAATGCTGGGGGGAAGAATTCGGACTAATAAAAGGAAACATTTCTTTATGCAACGCGTGATTGGTGTTTGGAATATGCTGCCACAGGAGGTGGTGATGGACACCAACCTGGATAGCTTTAAAAGGGGCTTGGACAGATTTATGGAGGAGAAGTCGATCTATGGCTACCAATCCTGATCCTCCTTGATCTCAGATTGCAAATGCCTTAGCAGACCAGGTGCTCGGGAGCAGCAGCAGCAGAAGGCCCTTGCTTTCACATCCTGCATGTGAGCTCCCAAAGGCACCTGGTGGGCCACTGCGAGAAGCAGAGTGCTGGACTAGATGGACTCTGATCTGATCCAGCAGGTTCTTTCTTATGTTCTTATGTAGATAGGATATCTCCCGAAGGCTGGCTCGACAGATATAAAATACTCCTGTTTTCCATAGTTCTAGTCAATGAACACAAAGGGAGTGGTTGTCAAGTATGTGGCAATTTGGTTATATTTTGCCAAAGCAACAAATAAAGGGGGTGTAATAAGACATTTCCTCCTGCATTTTAGAGAATCTGCATTAAAGAATTCTGAAGACTTTCCCTGAGCAAAGCGGATTAGTGACGGGGTCTCCAGGATTTAGCTATTAAATCTGACAGCCTTTGATTCTGATAATGCAGAAGAGTATGGGGTAGAGTTTGGTTCTTTGAACTATGAATCGACAAACCAGATAGAACACTTGCAGAAAATGTTACCTTTCAAGAAAAGGAAATATGTGCTTTACTGAGAAAGACAGGAAAAAAAAATACAGGCATGAAAAAGTTAACCCTCAATCAGTGAGAAGATAAACACTAACAAGGTCCATCGACAGCTGGAAAACCCTTGAGCTCTCAGTTAACTTGCAAACCCAGCAAGAAAAAAGAGATGATATCATTGCTATCATTACAGAGACAGGCCTACAGGTAGCTTCTTACGATATTTAGGGCCGCCAGAAAGCCCTGTGTCGCTGTGATTTGGAAATACAATTACGTAGTGTATTGTAAGTGTTCTACTATTGCCTGGTTTTAGGAGTAAAGCTGCCCCATGACACAGACAGTGTAGTGTAGTGGTTTGGAGCAGCAGACTCTAACGGGGAGAACTGGGTTTGATTCCCCATTTCTCCACATGAAGCCTGCTGAGAGACCTTGATCCAGTCACAGTTCTCTCAGTTCATACGGGGGCAGGCAATGGCAAATCACCTCCAAAAGTCTCTTGCCTTGAAAACCCTACAGGGTTGCTGAGAGCCAGTTGTGACTTGAGGGCATATGCACCATATGTACGGCTTGAAACACATGTTTAGGGTATTTTTTGTATTAACATACAACAGGGGCCCCCTTCCCTTAGACCAGTGATGGCGAACCTATGGCACGGGTGCCAGAGGTGGCACTGTGAGCACGCACAAACAGAGTGTCCCCTGCACACATCTAGCCTGGCCTGGGCTGCTGGGCTCGATTATTAGCATTAAAGCTAGTTTTGGGGAAGTAGTGTAGGTAACCCTGTTAAGTGCTGATTTTCATGCAAAGAACTAAAGCATGACCTGGGAGTAAGCTCGGTTGCTGTCAATGGGGCTTGCTTCTGAGTAAACCCTCCTAGGGTCGTGATTCACCTGTTGGAAGAGTTGCGCGGTTGCTTCAAAGCAAAGCCACCGACTACCACCAAGCCTACTCCTGAGTAACGCGTGCCTCGGAACCAACCGTTTTTTCTAAACAAAAACCTCAGTATTCAGGTTAAATTGCCGTGTTGGCACTTTGCGATAAATAAGTGGGTTTTGGGTTGCAATTTGGGTACTCAGTCTCGAAAAGGTTCGCCCTCACTGCCTTAGACCCTCTCATTCAACATTTCTAGCCAATTATACCCCCTACCCCAAAACCAAGCTACCTATCCCTTTCATGGCCGTTTCTAAACTACTTTTATTATTTTTTTACCTTTTACATTTCTTTTATTTATAATCTATACATAATTTGTAATTTTCAGTCTTTCTCACAGAGTCAAGGCAGATTACGGAATGAGTCAATATAGTCAATGAGATGAAACATACAATGAGTAGTGCAGTAGAATTAGAGTTGTAGAACCAACCACAAATTAAAAAAAAATTAAATGGCAGGATCTGTCAGGGTGATTGTATCTAGGTGATTGAGATGCATTCCTACCTCATTGTAACGGCTTCATGCTGCAACTCAAATGCTGCTAAAAGATATATGAAACCAGAGTGCTATATGTTACCACTGCCATCTGTGGCATTCTTTCGCTGATCTTTGCTTTATGGCTTCACATGCTTTGTAGATAACTAGGTTTACCCCTGACACCCTGATCCCATGAGAAAAAGAGTTGTAGCTGCTATCTTGTGGGGGCAGAAAACCAGGTGACTCTCTCTTCCTGTCTGCTGCCGATCTTGGGGTGCCTCAGCTCTGGGGACTGCTTTTTCACAATGACTTGGGAATTTGGGAGGGCAGATTTGCCAGGGATAAAGAGGGTGGAAAAAGTCAGGTTGGCCAGAACTGGCTTTGCCAAGCCTGGTGTGCTGACGCTTCTCAATAAACGCTACTGATCACCTATACAGAGTCTGTTTGTTGGCTCAAGGTTTGAGATCGAACAGGATCCAATTTAACAGCAATCTGTATATAGCAGTATAGACCACAATAAATAATAATTTAAGAAGAAGAGTTTGGATTTATACCCCACCTTTCTCTCCTGTAAGAGACTCAAAGGGACTTACAAACTCCCTTTCCCTTCCTCTCCCTACAACAGACAACTTGTGAGGTAGGTTGGGCTGAGACAGTTTGGAGAACACTGCAACTGGCCCAAGATCACCCAGCAGGCTTCATGTGTAAGAGCAGGAAAACAAATCTGGTTCACCAGATAAGACTCTGTCTCTCATGTGGAATGGCAAACCCGGTTCACCAGATTAGAATCCACCTGCACTTAACCACTACACCACACTGGATCTCCAAGTAATTTCATGAATCTTTTTTATGTGCAACTCTATTGCTTGCAAGCCCTGGTTTAGTACTTGGATGAGAGACCGTGGCCAAAGTCCAGGATTGCTATGCAGAGGCAGGCTTGAACATCTCTTGCCTTGAAAACCCATAAGTTGGCAGAGATGTACCACAAAGCTCTGATCTTTTGCTATTTCTGATTCATCACTTCTTTTTTTCTCCTGCCAGTATAGACATCAACACCTACCCTAACCTCCTGGTCTTTGTCCACGCCATGGAGGAAATCAACCGGAGCCCACACCTCTTACCCAACATCTCTTTGGGTTTCCACATCTATGATTCTGTCTTCAGTGACGAGACGGCACTGGGGGGTATTTGGGGGCTTCTTTCAGGAACGAGGAAAGTGGTGCCCAATTACCACTGCAAAGGAGGCAACAAGCTCATAGCTGTCGTCGAAGGACCAACAGCCAGCCTCTCGTTGGGGGTTGCCGCGGTGCTAGGGCGCTACCGGTATCCACAGGTAAGAGATGTTTCTCCTCCCATGAGTTTTGGGCTGCTTCCACACAGTGATGATTCTCCACAGAGCTCTGGTGTGCTGGTGAAAAGTGCTGTCAAGCAGCAAACAATTTATGGTGATCCCTCATGGGATTTTCAAGGCCACTGGAGACCAGAGGTGGTTTGCCATTGACTGCCACTGTGCACTGCAGCGACTGTGATTTCCTTGGTGGTCTCCCATCAAAATACTAACCATAGCCAACCCTGCTTAGCTTCTGAGATCTGACAAGATCAGATCAGGTTACCCTGGGTCAGTCAGGTCAAAGAACAGCTCTTGTAGGTAAAGGTACTCCGCTATGCAAGCACTGGTCACATTACATCACTTACTGACATATTGTTCTGATAAAGTTTGTTGTGAAAAACTATTACAAGGTAAGAAGGAGAATATTACTAAATGGGTAGCAAAATTCTGTCTATTCATTATGAAAAAGAAAAAAAATGATCTGAATATGGTATCCCCCTTAGCTACTTTTGCTTCGTTTAGTATTGTTATGCTGTTTGGTGTGTTTACGAAGTATAATGATATATAGATGGATAGTGCTGGAATACGGGAGAGAGATCTGCATTCTTGTTTTGTTGTAGATATTTTGGAGATTTGTAATATATCTGGTCATTGACTGTAAATAAAGTCTTCTTCGTCATCACTTACTAAGCAGACTAACAAGGTGGTTTGCCATTGGCTTCCCCAAACATCTACACTTCACCCCCAGCAAGTTGAGCACTCATTTTACTGACCTTGGCAGGTTGGAAGGCTGAGTCCACCTTGAGGCAGCGGCTACCTCAAGCTGACTTCCGTCAGGATCAAACTCTAGTTGTTAGCAGAACTTTGACTGCACTGCTGCAGCTGACCCATGTGCAGAGGCGTAGCTAGGGAAAATGGAGCCATGTGCAAAATCTGAGTTTGGAAATGCCCCCCATGTTCGGTTTTTTTGTATTTTTAGTGTTTTTCCAGTTTTCAGCCTGCAGGGGGGCGCTGTTTTTAGGCTAGCAGCATAAAAAAATTGAGAGTATCTTTAGGAGATTATCCTGATGATACATACCAGGTTTGGTGAAGTTTGGTTCAGGGCGTCCAAAGTTATGGACTCTCAAAGGTGTAGTCCCCATCTCCTATTAGCTCCCATTGAAAACAATGGGGGATGGGGGCACCCCCTTTGGGAGTCCATAACTTTGGACCCCCTGAACCAAACCTCACCTAATGTGGGTGGTATCATCAGAAGAGTCCCCCAAAAACTTCCAAAAATTTTGGTGGTGCTGGCCTAAAACTACGCCTCGTGCAGGTCAAAAACTGAAAAACACAAAAAAATACAAAAAACAAACCTGAAATTTTTGCTGTTCCCCCCAAGCGGGAGCCCGGTGCGACACGCACCCCCCAGCCCCCCTGTAGCTACGCCTCTGCCCCTGTGCACCATGGAGCGATGGACCACACGCACACAGGTTTCCCCTGCCTTTTCTGGGCCTCAGCCGCCTGCTAAAAAGGTTTTACATACCCAAATGCTTGCACCACAAAGCTGAAATCTTGCTTTCTCCTCCCCCCGTAGCTCAGCTATGGAATCCCGGATTCGGCCCTGCATTCTAAAGTGTTGTTTCCTGCTTTGTATGGGATGGTCCCCAGTGAAAGCTCCCTCCTTTCTGGGGTAGCCCGACTGATCCGGCATTTCAACTGGCGCTGGGTGGGGCTGATAGCTTCAGATGATGACCAAGGGGAGGGGGCCGTATTGACTCTTGCCAGGGAAATCGGCAAGGGAGGCAGCTGCCTTGCGTTCACCTGGATCTTTAAAAAATCCTACTCTTACTCTGAAAAACGAAGAGAACTTCTGGAGATCTTCCAGAAGTCTTCAGCCAATGTGACAGTTCTCCATGGGACAATACACCTCATCAGATGGTTCAAGCTACTATTACTTTTGTCCAGAATCCGGCTGAAGGGGCAGGTGTGGATTCTCACTTTCTACGATGACTACCCCTCACCAGCCCAATACTCAACTCTTGAGGTGTTCCATGGGTCTTTGGTCTTGGTTGGGCATCAGCGGGAGATTCCAGGATTCCAGGACTTCCTCCAAAGATTTAAACCGTGGCATTACCCAGGTGACTTCATTAAAATTTTATCCTTTGGGAAAGTGTGGAGATGAATCAAAGTAACAAATAGTTTAAATATGTTTGTGTTAGATTCAGTTGAATTATGGATCAGCCCAGTAATGTGTGTGTGAGTGCAGTTTATAGAAACTTCCCAAGAGATAAATGTAAAAGGTAAAACTTACATTTATTTAAGCATCTCCAGTTCATAGCTTTGTTTCAGGTAAGAGGTAATCTAAGAATTTGGGTGCTGTGTGGTTTCTGGGCTGTATGGCCGTGTTCTAGCAGCATTCTCTCCTGACGTTTCGCCTGCATCTGTGGCTGGCATCTTCAGAGGATCTAATCTAAGAATTACTTTCCCTACCACAAGTGGGTGCTCTAATGCACCGTCACGTGTGTGGAAGTGAAAGAGTGTTTCAGTGGAAAAGCAGCCATTTGTCCATGTGCTCAGGCCAAAAGCCAGGAGACAAGTGACCAGAATGGAGGAAGAAAGGAAGATAGTGGGTGGTCTCCTGGCCCAAACAAGGAGGGCAAACAAGAGAGGCAACAACACAGTTAGAGTGAGATACACAGCACCCCCCTGTGTCCAGACATGCAGAAGTCGCTTATTCCAACAGTTTGTACCTTAGTCATTCAGCCACAAAAACTTTGACAGGTTCAGGATCTACAAAGTGGAAATGCAGGACATCTATCTAACCAAATGGGCCGTGGGTCCCAAAAGCTGTTGCCACCATAAATTCCTCAGCCTTGAATATCTTGCAAGCCAGCGTGATGCAGTGATTAAGAGCAGTGGACTCTTATCTGGAGAACCGAGCTTGATTCCCCACCCATCCATCTGAGAGGCGGACTCTTATCTGTTGGGCCCTTTCCGCACAGGCCATTTACAGTGGCCCAGGGATGGCAAAAATGCCATCCCTGGGCAGCTGTTCGCACAGGAGGCGCTGCTGGATTG
This sequence comes from Sphaerodactylus townsendi, assembly GCF_021028975.2. Taxonomy (NCBI): domain Eukaryota; kingdom Metazoa; phylum Chordata; class Lepidosauria; order Squamata; family Sphaerodactylidae; genus Sphaerodactylus; species Sphaerodactylus townsendi. The sequence goes on along the minus strand of NC_059425.1, from coordinate 15,591,361 downwards.
CAACAGCGCTGTCCTGGCCACCCGGGAGCGGCGTCAGGCTTCTCCTAATATCCTCACTCGTTGAGCGAGGTTATTCTAAAATGCCGTCTTCCCATTGGCGCGGTGCGAAGCGCACCATTCAGATGACGGTGCTTTCCCCGTCCCCTCCACTCACCTCGTCCTCCAGCATGCTGTGGAGGGACGCCCTTTCCGCTGTGCGCTGTGCGGAAAGGGCCTTGGACTCAATTTGTGTCCTGGCTCCTCCATGTGAAGCGTGCTGGGTGTCACAGTTCTCAGGCCTGTCACAGTTCTCCCAGAACTCACTGGGCCCCACCTACCTCACAATGTGTGTGTTCTGGGGAAAAGAAGGGAAAGGCATTTTGTAGGTCTTTGGATCGATTCTGCATAGGCCAAAAGAAACTAGTGTAGGGCAGCATACAGTCCATTTGGGGGGAGTCCTCACATTGGCCCCACTCCCAAAATGAGCCTGTTTTATTTCTCCCAACCTGGGTTTTCTGAAAATCACTAAACTAGGGAACCTTTCGAAGAATCCTGGATTAGAGCCATTCCTGCGTAAACGACCGTGCATCATTTAGCTCAATACAGGATTGTTGTATGTGTCTACGATAGTAGCAGTAGGACTGGCGGTGATTTCATAGATAGTGCTACCTAGTACGCTAGTCGTAATCATTATAGTTGCATCATGCACTGGCCCTACCTCGACTCCTGGGAAGAACCGGGGAGCCGTGAAGAGTCGCTCATGGATCTACCACAGGGTATTTTTGACTGTGGAATTATTTATTTATTTATTTATTTATTTATTTATTTATTTTTATTTTACTTTTATGCCGCCCTCCCCCGAAGGGGGATAATAATTCAATAAATATTGAATTATTGCTAGGTCAAAGTGTGTAAAAAAAAAAACCCCGCCCCCGCCGCCCCCGCCAAGAAAATGGCAGGCAACCTCCCTAGAGGCAAATTCCATAGAAAGGGAAGGAAGCAGCGGGCAGGCAAAATGGCAGATTGGATCAGAACGGGTGGGGATACTTCACAGAAGGAGACTTTCTTTTCAAATGAGAAACCACGGGAAATCTCACTGCGAAGCACACAGCTGTGCCGGGAGCAGTAAATGAATAGAAGGCTGAAATACTGGGGGGGGGGGGGGATCTCAAGGCCCCAACTGCAGGCTGGAAAGCCTTAGCTCAGGGCTTCTGCCAGGTACTGCTTATTTTTAAAACCCTGCTTATTTTCTCCCATATACATGCACCCCCTGCCCAGGTGACAGGCACATAAAGGCGTTCTGGAGACATGCCTATGAGTGCACGTGGATGGATGAGTCCTGGCGGCCGCGGTGCACAGGCGAAGAGAATCTTATGAGCAACAAATTCCCCAAGCACACCCTTCTTTCTCCAACATGGGGTTACAGCATATACAACGCAGTATACATGGTGGCACACGCTCTACATGCCGCAGTCTCACGTCAGCCCCTGGGCAATGCAGGGGGCTCCCAGTCATGGCAGGTATTGCTAATGTTCCTGTGTCTTACTATTAAACACAAAACATAGCCAGGGCCTTGTTATATCTCTCCTGGCTTGCTTTTCTCTCTGTGTGTGTGTGTTAAAAGTGTCATCAACTTGCAGCCAACTGATGGCAGTCCCAGCAGGGGCTTTCATGGCAAGTGAGAAGCAGAGGTGGTTTGCCATTGCCTTCCTCTGCAGAGCCATCCTTGGTGGTGTTCCTTCCAACTACTGACCCTGCTTATCTTCCAGTATATAATGGCCACAGCAAGGGCCTACAGGGCAAGTGAGAAGCAGAGGTGATTTGCCATTGCCTTCGTCTGCAGACCCTCCCTTGGTGGTCTCCTTCCAATACTGGCCCTACTTAGCTTCCAGCATATAACAACCCCAGCAAAGGGCTTACAGAGCAAGTGAGAAGCAGAGGTGGTTTGCCATTGCCTTCCTTTTCAGATCCTCCCTTGGTGGTCTGCCTTCCCTTCCCTGTTGCTCTCCCTACATAGCTTCCAACATATAATGACCAAGCAAGGAGCATACAGGGCAAGTGAGAAGCAGAGGTGGTTTGCCATGGCATTCCTCTACAAAGCCTCCCTTGGTGGCTTCACTTCCAATTAGGGAGACAATTTATATAACAATCCAGCAAAGGTATAAAGGTACACCTGCACCAAAGTAGCGATTCCACATCTGAATCCGAGAAAGAGAACCTGCACCCTAGATTGCTTTAAAGGTAAAGGTAGTCCTCTGGGACCTAGTGTAGTATTGTAGTGTAGAACAGTGGATTCTAATCCGGTGAACAAGGTGTGTTTCCCCACTCTGATTTATGAAGTCTTCTGGGTGACCTTGGGCCAGTCAGAGTTCTCTTAGAACTCTCTCAACCTTCCTCACAAAGGGTTCACCTGGAAAACTTGGAACCCTTCTTGGAAGCCATTTTTAGTCTCCATGGGGGGAGGGTGAAGCAGAGATATACAAATAATTAATAAAGAAATGTGTATTTCAGCTTCTCCCTTTCTTGACGAGTATGAACTTCACAAACCCAGCTGGAGAGGAGCTGTTCTTCGATAAAAACGGGGACTTGGCAGCAGGATATGACATTCTGAACTTGATCTCTTTGCCTGATAAAACCCTGTCTCGTGTCCCTGTTGGATCTTTTCACCCTCAAGCTGCTTTGGGACATGAACTCATCATTAACAAGAGCGCAATCCAGTGGGCCAGCAGCTTCAAACAGGTGAGGAGACAATTGCTTCCTCCAACTTCAGAGCAATCTAATGGTTCTGTTCAGCATGGAGCAGTGGCGAAGCTACCAGGGGTCGGGGGTTTTGGGTCACATGGGGGGCGGGAAATTCCCCCCAGACCCCTCCCCCCACAGCCCCCTGCGGTGCTCCCCCCCGCAGCGCACCCCCCACACTTACATTACAAACTGAGCAGGCCGGAGAACAGGCTTTAAAGGCCATGGTGGGAACTACATTTCCCAGGGTCTCCTGGGGAATGTAGTTCCCACCAGGGCCTTTGAAGCATGGAAGGGAACAGGCCTTTTCTCCAACCTGCTCGGTTTCTAAAGTAAGTGTGGGGGGCACCATGGGGGGGTGAAAAAGCCAGAGTGCACACCGGGCGCACTCTGGCCCAGCTACGCCTCTGGCATGGCATGGTGGTTAAGTGTGGTGGCTACATGAGTGGTGGACTCTAATCTGGAGAACTGGGTTTGTTTCCCCGCTTCTCCCCATGATGCCTGCTGGGTGACCTTGGGCCAATCACAGTTCCCTCTGAACTTTCTCAGCCCCACCAACCTCACTGGGCTTCTATTGTGGGGAGAGGATGGGAAGGAGTTTGTAAGCTGCTTTGAGACTCCTTAAAGGTTGAGAAAAGCAGGGTATAAAAACTAAAGTTTTCTTGTATACTTCTGGTGGCGGTGGAATGTACTGTCAAGTCACAGCTGACTTATGGCAACCCCTCAAGGGGTTTTCATGGCAAGAAATGACCAGAGGTGGTTTGCCATTTTTTCCTCTGCTTAGCGACCATGGACTTCCTTGGTGGTCTCCTATCCAAGGGCTCAGCAGAGCCCACCTGCAATTCCTCTTTATCTTTTACTTCCAGCTAAGGTTGCCAATGCTAGGTTGGGAAATACCTGGAGATTTTGGGAGTGTGGCCTGAGGAAAGGGCGGTTTGATGAGTGGAGGGACATCAACGGGGAATCATAGCATAGAGCCCATCTGTCCTAGCTGCCATTTTCTTCAGGTGAACAGATCCCCGCTGCTTGGGAATCAGTTATGATCCCAGAAAATATCCACCCACCTGGCTGGCAATGGTATTTCCAAGCCATTTGCTTGGTATGAGGCCCGCTGGGTGCCAGATATGCAAATAGGTCTGAGGTGAACAAGATGTGAGGCTCCTGAAGTAGAACCCTTGAAGGCAGTATGTAAAATCTCCTTAATATTCACCATCACAATCATCATATCTGATTCTCACAGTAGCCCCATGTGTGGATAACTAAATTTTTCTGGATTTCTTCCAGTTCTATCTCTGTAAACATTTTATTCCATAGGATGAATTGCCTTTGATCTGCCAGTCTTTGCTCAGTGATATTCAAATCCAGATATTGTTGTTTCCACAGTTTCGCTTTGAGTAACCTCTTTTTTCTGACAGGCCATTCTGACAGAGTTAACAGGCCATAATGGCATGATTTTCACAGGCACTATACTTGTTCCTTTTTGATGGTTGGTCCACTTGTAGCCCACTTGTCAACGCATGCCCAGGGACTTTAGCAGGCGATATGGTCCTTGTTAACACGCACCACAACAGATGCAGTATAGGATTCTTTTGAATTTGTTTCACCGTATTGTATGGGTTGGTGGACACTCTTAGTCCGGTTTCTTGGTTGACACCTGCCTGGCTTGGGAGACCCTTCTGGTAGTATACACTACATCCAGCATAACTCTCAACATTGTGGAAGCACACAAGCCCCTTCCCCATGACAAGGGGGTGTGCATGAGGGTATAATAATAGCTGCCTAAGAGGTTTTAACCATCCTCTCATTCCTCCTCAGCTTCCCAATTCAGTATGCAGCAAAAAATGCCTTCCTGGATATCGAAAGAAAGTCCGCAGAGGTGAGCCAGCCTGCTGCTTTGACTGTGTGCCCTGCACGGCTGGAGAGGTTTCCAACCAAAGTGGTAAGTCCATACACGGAGTATATTTCATAGTATCATGGAATTGGAAGGGGCTATCTAGTCCAGCCCTCAATGATCCTCAATGCAGGATCAACCCAGAGCGTCCCAGACAAGTGGTTTTCCAGCCGCTATTTAAAGACGGCAAGTTTGTTTATTTGCTTCTTTTATTTGGTGTCTTAAAATGACGCGCCCAGTTGCTTTTGTGGATCAAGTCAAGGTCTTTGACTTCCTGGACAACTGAAGGACCACCATCTTCCCCCCATACAAACCTCCCCCAGATATTCGCCTCTCCTTTAATCTTGGGAAACAGCCATTCAGCCTCTGCCCAATAGGGTTATGAGAAAAAGCTCCTAGATATGACATCCAGGAAGGTCTGAGACCTGATGATCCCAGTTTTTGAAACTAAGTGCTCCCAGTGGTAGTGAAGCTCTACCTGGCCACAATTCCTGATTCTGTGTGGGTCTGGACTGAAGCACCAGAGGAGGAAGAGGTCATCCCTATTCTGAAATCCCAAACAAGCCCATTACATGTCACTGGGGAAAAGAGGATATACATTTAAAAATCTCCCCAAACCCCGTGTTTCTATATGCTGGACAGTGGCCACTATCTAGAATAGATACTGTTCCATGATATGTGTTGGAAGCATCTCAAAAATTATTTGAAGATAATATTCTTTTTGTAAGAGGGAAATTGGTTAGAAAAAGAGCTATTATATTTCCATTTCCTGGGCCCAGTATTCCTTGACCAGTTACTTCTATGTGAGAACACAATAATCTACACCGAATGTGAGTGGGGTTTCTTTGGTTTTTTGGAGGGGAATTTCTTCCCAGTAGGTGCAACCCTTGCCACTCCAGTTTTCATTTATCGACACCCTGCCACACCCTCCCCCATACAAATCTTTCTAAAATATCCTAAGGAAAGATATTCTTCCCAGAACAGTTACTGATATTATTTATTTGTTTTATTTATACCATGCATTTCAACCCATAAGTAACCCAAAGCAGATTGTAGTCATTTTCTTATTTTTTTTTCATTTTGAGCTTACAACAACCTTGTGAGTGTATGCCTAGCCTAAGGTCGACCTGAGAGTGTATGCCTAGCCTACGATTCTATGCCAGTGTGGACATTCAAATGGGGGCTTCCAATTCTGACTGCTATACTACACTGGGCATCTTAGATGCACACACAAAATGGGCAAGCCAGATACTAACACCATAATTCACCTTTTCAGGCATGGAAAGTTGTTTCCAGTGTACGGAAGACCAGTATGCAAATGAGAACAGGGACCAATGCCTCCCAAAAGCCATCACATTCCTAGCCTATGACGACCCACTGGGGCTAACTTTGGCATCTCTGGCAATCTCCTTCTCCCTCCTCACCACTTGTGTTCTGGTGACATTTGTCCAGTATCGCAACAGTCCCATCGTCAAAGCCAACAACCGCCATCTCAGCTACGTTCTCCTCATCTCGCTCCTTGTCTGTTTTCTCTCCTCCTTGATGTTCATCGGCCGCCCTACGAAAGGAACCTGCCTGCTACGACAGACCATATTTGCGGTTGCTTTTGCTGTGACCATCTCTTCCGTCTTGGCTAAAACTATAACGGTGGTCTTGGCCTTCAAGGGCCCTGAGATGGGCCACAGACTGAGGACCTGCTTGAGAAATGGGATATCCTATTTTATTGTCCTTCTCGGGGCCCTTGTTCAAGTCCTTCTTTGTTCTGTCTGGCTGGGAACATCTCCTCCTTTTCCACAGAATAATACCCAAGCAGAAGTCAGGCAGATTGTGGTTCAGTGTAATGAAGGATCTGTAGGTATCTTCTTCGGGACACTGGCCTACCTGGGTTTTTTGGCTGCCATCAGTTTTACAGTTGCCTTCTTGGCCAGGAAGTTACCAGACTCTTTCAACGAAGCCAAACACATCTCTTTCAGTATGGTCGTTTTTTGTTGCGTCTGGATCTCCTTCATCCCTGCGTACCTCAGCTCTCAAGGGAAGACTGCCGTTGCCATAGAGATCTTCTCCATTTTGGCTTCCAGTGCTGGGATTCTGGCCTGTATCTTTACTCCAAAAGTCTTCATTATTTTGGTGAGGCCGGACAGGAACAGCAAGAAATTTCTGAGGAGGAAATGAAATCCCTTCTATCTAAACTGAGGACCTTTTCTATTTTAGGTTGAACAGTCAGCCCACATAAAATATCTGGCATAACAGCCTCTATATTGTAGAATTATTTAAAGAACACAAGTAAGTTACATATAATGGGAGGAAATTATTACACTGGGGCAGAAAGTAAATTAATTCATTTGAAATCAAGGGGGCTTCATACAACTTCACTTCTACTGGACTATGGCCATCCATGTAAAAATAATTACAAATTATTTCAGTGAACTTGTATCTTTGAAAATTACCTGTGCTTTACATCATTGCAGGAACGATTAAACTTTCTTTCTGGGCGTGTGAAATAAATTGCAGCATTTTAACACTTTAGAGCCAGTACTCCGCATTTGTGTATATTACACTTTGTGACATACTGAGTCCAATAGTTTTGTAGTTCTCATCAGTGCCATGGAATATTGTTCTAAACAAAATGAGGCATCAGCATGAAAGTGTGATAGGGAATGCATATAGTTGTAGTATGTAGGGTTGCCAATCGCCAGGTGGTACCTGGTTATGTCTTGCTATTAGAATTGATCTCCAGATGACCAAGATTAGTTCCATGTGAAGAAAGGCTGTTTTGGAGGGTGAATCTGCTAAGGGAAAGGCAGAGTTTGGGGAAGGGGAGGGGGGACCTTAGCAGATTCACCCTCCAAAACAGCCTTTCTTCACTATATATATTTATCCAGGTATTTTTGAAACCAGAACTGGCAACCGTAAATGTAAAACCTCTCCTACATTCTTTTTATTAAAGTAAAAAATGAATCACTGGCCCTTTCCACACAACACAAAGAAAACTCCTTGAGGATGGAATATAAAACGTTACCTACAGGAACTCTGCACAGCTTTTAGCCCAAAATGTTTTGGAAACATTTCCAAATGATTTTATTTGGCAATGCTAGACAAGCAATTTTTCTCTCTCCAAATGTTTTCAAAACGTTTCCTGCTTGCTGTGCGGAGATCAGGGAACATTTTATTCTCCTGCCTGATTTTGAAGCTCTCACTTTCATTTCTCTGCCATTTTCTGCCTGCAGTGATTCTCCGCGCTGTCTGCCATTCGCTGAAGTTTCCTACAGAGGGTTTCTCCTCCAGCATAACCCCTGCCCACCAATTAGTTCCTATTTTTTTCTCATTTAGAAATTTTTCTCCTTCCACTCTTCAGGTTTATTTCATCCTCAGGACCCCAACTTTCTTGCCTTGCTATTGTTGTAACCCAACTTAATTCCAAGAGGAACATTATTCTCAATTGAAACTAAAAGAGTTCACTTTTTGACAGTGTGAGCCCACATTATGACACTAAATACTTTCAAGCAATTACAGTAAAGCATTTTCCAGCTTTTTCTTTTCTCTTTCTTTCATAAGAAATAGCATACAGAACTGAACAGTAAATCAAACACAGAACACAATAATTAACATGTAAAGGTTCAGACCTGTTGTGCTCAGACTAGCAGAATCTCAGTCCGCTTCTGGCTTTCGTCAAGCTGGGCCCCTTGGAGATGGACGGACTTTGCAGCTTTGCTTTCCCTTTGTAGGCACAGAACAAGTATTGAAAAATCTTTTAAGTTTCCATACTGATATTTTCTCTAATTGCACTGCCTTTATGATTTTATGCTTTAATTATGATTAATTAAAGATGAACCAAAGTAGGCCTTTTGCTTTCTGGCTTTTGTTACTAGCCAGATCAGCAAAAAGCCTGGATGAAATACCCTTTGTTCACAATTCTACATGGGAATGTATGAGATTATGAACTACCGTGTTTCCCCGAATATAAGACAGTGTCTTATATTAATTTTTGCTCCCAAAGATGTGCTATGTCTTATTTTCAGGGGATGTCTTATATTTCTGTATTCTGTTCGTCGGGCATGCTTCCAAACAAAAACTTTGCTACGTCTTACTTTTGGGGGATGCCTTATATTTCGCACTTCAGCAAAACCTCTACTATGTCTTATTTTCCGGGGATGTCTTATATTCGGGGAAACAGGGTAAGTTGTTTTCAAGGTCTTCTTTCCCCGGCCCGGCACCTTGAGTCAGCTCTTTTCTGATACAAAGCAAGAACATGGCGAAATGTTTAGGCTCTTTGTCTAGAAAAGTAGGACAGTAGAAAACAATGACTGATAAAGGGAAGTTGGGCCTAAGTTCATAAGACGTCAAAGGCAGAGTACTGACATCTTCCAATAAGGGCACTAGTTTGCCCCATACCCACCCTTTCAAACGATTGATTAATGATGATAAACTTTGGGGTGTATTCTTTTTACTGCTATTCTGATGGAACCTGTAAAAGTAAGAGACAGCAGCCATTTTAAAAGTGGCTCCCCTGATTCTGTTTTGCCCGTCTGTTGGCGGGAATAAAACATTTCTCTGATTTTATTCCTTTGTCGGCTTAAGCTTTTTGGCTTAAATATTTTGAACCCGTTACCCTGCTGTAACACCTTCGCTGAGCCAGCTGTTCTTCTCTTGAAGAGTTCCAGTATAGCCCTGGAATATCGATATATCGTTCCTAACAAATTTGGAGTCCTTCTGAGGTAAACTGCCGACAGCTTCTGGCTCTCCTAGAAATCTAGGAGAATTGCGCCTTTTCTTCCTTATATGGACATATCCCAATTCCCTTCAACTCTCCTGGCGGAGTTACACTATCTTGAGTTGAAGTAATCAGGAATTTCTGTGCCCCCCCCACCCCACATTTGTTCCCAGTTTCATTTAAAAAATTGAATTAGTTTCTTTATCCTGGGGGGGGGGGGGGCTGCTTGTATATTTCTCTGGCCACCTTTTAATGCCATATTTATGCAATACTGCCTTCTGCTTCTTTTCAGACTCCTGCATGAGCTTGCAACATTATTAATAGAATTTCTCTCTCAGGCGAAAACCAAGCACCCTTTGTTGGAGTTATAAGCCCATTACTAGGATAGGGCCTATTTTCAGGAGTCCCGACCATTTTGTGCCTGCAGGTATCGTTGCCATTCTGACACAGGGTGGTGGGTGCAGTCGTGAAATGGTTGCTGCAGAAGGCCCAGCAAGCCACAAAATGGCTGCCATGGCCTCCCTTCCGTCAGGGAACGGCCATGGGGTGATTTATTTGTAACATTAATCATGAAGGAACTTCCTTCAGTATTTGGATTTGAAACGGTTCTCAAAGGTATCCTAGGATTATCATTTAATGATTCTGAGATGACCTCATGGACGTAGGTAAGGGGGGGTTCTTGGGTTTGAGCCCCCCCATTCATGTCCGAAGCCCCGCCCACCCGTTTGTGGGTTTTTAAAACGTTTTAGTGCTTTTTTGGTTTGTGGCCTGCAGGGGGCGCATTGTTTGGGCTAGCACAGGAGTAGGGAACCTGCGGCTCTCCAGAAGTTCAGGAACTACAATTCCCATCAGCCCCTACCAGCATGGCCAATTGGCCATGCTGGTAGGGGCTGATGGGAATTGTAGTTCCTGAACATCTGGAGAGCCGCAGGTTCCCTACCCCTGGGCTAGCAGCACCAAACTTTCAGGGATTGTTTGGGGGACTCACCTGAAGATACTACCCAGGTTTGGTGAGGTTTGGTTCAGGGGGTCCTGTTAAGTGGACTCCTGTAAAGGGTGCTCCCCATCCTCCTCCACAAGTCCCTAATGGGAGCTAATAGAAGATGGGGCTACATCTTTGAGGGTCTGAGGACCTTTGGACCTCTGAATCTTCACCAAACCTGGTATGTATTATCAGGGGAGTCTCTTATTGATACCAACCAGGTTTTGTGAAGTTTGGTCCAGGGGGTCCAAAGCTATGGACTCCCAAAGGGAGTGCCCTATCCTCCATTCTTTTCAATGGGAGCTAATAGAAGATGAAGGCTACATCTTTGAGGGTCCATAACTTTGGACCTCCTGAACCAAACTTCACCAAACCTGGGATGTATTCACACACACACACACACACACACACACACACACACACACACACACACACACACACGCACACAGCAAGCCATGAGAGATATAACAAGGCCCTGGCAGTCTTTAGTGTGTAATAGTAAGCCAAAGATTCATTACCAATACCTGCCATGACTGGGAGCCCCTCGCATTGGCCAGGGGATGCCGTGAGACTGCGGCATGTAGAACATGAGCCACGGTGTATACTGCGTTGTATATGCTGTAGCCCCAATTTGGAGAGAGAAACATGTGCTTCAAGAATTTGAAGCTGGTAAGATCCTCTTCGCCTGTACACTGCCCCTGCTGGGACTCATCCATCCAAATGCAGCCATGGATATAACTCCAGAAGTCCTTTATGTGCCTGTCACCTGGAGAGGGGGGGGGTGTGCATGTATATGGGAGAAAATAAGCAGAGGGTTAAAAATAACCGGTGCCTGGCAGGAGCCCTAAGCTAAGGCTTCCCAGCTTCCAGTTGCGACCTGGAGATCCCCCCAGTATTTTGGCCTTCCGTTCACTTACAGCTCCCAACACAGCTGTGTGCTTTGCCGTGGGTGTTAAGATTTGCAAGCGTCTGTCACAATCCTGATAACAAGGGGTTAACTGTGTGCATGTTAATTAGCTAGTGAGGTCAGTGTCTTGCTATCTATTCATTGATTAGTCATTGGGCAGTTAATCCGACATTGCTTACGTGAGGCAGAGCCCATGGGTTAGAGGTTATAAAGTTAACTATCCTTCTTTGTCTCACACAGACTCACACACACGAGGTTTTTTCCTTTCTACCTGTAAGATGGATTCACCTTAAGAGGTGAAAGGCCTAGGCCACATGTGGGCTCACATGGGCCTAAGTTCTGTAACTAAGTTTGTACTAGAATAGTAAGGATTTGTTATGTTTATTCCATGTATACCCTCCCCTGATTTCGTTAAGTAAAGTTTCTTTTTATAATCACAGCAAAAGTCTCCTGGTTCTGCCACTTTGCCTGCCTGCTGGCTCCTTTTCTTTTTATAGAGTTTCCCTCTGGGAAGGTAGCCTGCCTGTAGGTGTACAACTACAAAGAAAATATACGCTGCAAAAACGCCACAGCTCTTGAGTGTTTTCTTTCTTTCCAAGGGATACAGCCCAAGTTAGATGCTAGCTGCAGGAACTCATCACCACTTGGAGAGATGTGTGTGTATCGCATGGAATCTTTAGATTGCATATACATAGATGCACCTCCTAGGCCTAGGGCGATGCTGGAAATACCCCTGCAAAACTGATTTACTCTTCTGTTAAAGTTCAAAATATCTGCCAGTCCAGTTAAGGCTGTCCACCTTCAGGTGGGCCCAGGAGATCTCCTGCAATTACAACCGATATCCAAAGGACATAGATCACCTCCCCTGGACAGAATGGCTGCTTTGGAGGGCGGAGTCCACAGCATGATATCCCCCGAGGTCCCCCTCCTTCCCAAACCCTCATCTCCCCCTGGCTGCATCTTCTCCCACAGAGCTCCAGGAATTTCCCAGCCATAGTCTGCAATCCCTGTTCCTTCCCATCTGTGGGACCTTTTGATTTGGAGCCCGTCCCATTATGAGGAAATAATCTTTCTAACTTGAAGCTTGAACTGTTTAGAAGTGTGAGATGAAAAATGTGACATCAAGTTGAAACTGAATCATGGCAAGCATAAGGCCATGGCCAGAGATGAGCAGACGTGGTTTGCCATTATTTCCCTCTACATCAGTGGTGGTGAACCTTATCCATCTCCAGATAGTGGACTACAATTCCCATCAGTTCCCGCCAAGCATGACACCCCAATTTCCGCATGCTCGGCAGCAGCTTCGATGGGAATTGAAGTCCATAACATCCTGGCGGCTCCACCAGCCCGTTCGCCACTTCACTCTGCCTCTACATAGTGACCTATGTCTTCCTTGGGGGTCTCCTATTATATAAATCCCAGAGGGTAGCCTTGTAAGAAGAATTTGGATTTATACCCCATCTTTCTCTCTTCTAAGGAGACCGGAGGTGGCTTACAAACTCCTTTCCCTTCCTCTTCCCACAACAGAGACCTTGTGAGGTAGGTGAGGCTGAGAGAGTTCTGAAAGAACTGTGACTGGCCCAAGATCACCCAGCAGGCTTCATGTGGAGGAACAGGGAATCAAACCCAGTCCACCAGATGAGAGTCCATCGCTCGTGTGAAGAAATGGGGAATCAATCCTGGTTTTCCAGATCAGAGTCCGCTGCTCGTAACCACTACACCACACTGCCTTATAGGGTATTTAAGGCTGATGAATTCATTGTGGCAACAGCTTGTGGGAGCCCCAGTCCATTTTATTAGAGAGATGTCCAGTTTCAGATTATTATTTTTCTCATGAGTTTTTATTGAACATGAGCATTTTCACTTCTTGGATCCTGAACCTACCAAACTTGACACATCTGAATGACCCAAACATCTTTGAACCCAAATATCTTTGAACTATTTGTTACTTAATTCATCTCCACACTTACCCTAAACATAAAATTTTTAAAGAAGTCACCTGGGTAATGTGAAGGTTTAATTCTTTGGAGGAAATCCTGGAATCCTGGTATCTCTCGCTTATGTCTGTCCAAGAGCAAAGACCCATGGAGGAGCCTGGAAGGTATGTATTTGACTTGGGAGAGGAATTCCTCCTGGGCCGTCAGGATCCACACCTGCCCTCTCATCCAGATATGGTGCAAAATGGGTAGTACATCAAACAATGTGATGATGTCTGGTGTCCCATAGAGAATTGTCACATTGGCTGAAGACTTCTGGATGACCCCCAGAAGTTGTCTTTTTATTTCAGGTGAGTAGGATTTCTCAAACATCCAGGTGTATTCAAGGCAACTGCCTCCCTTGCTGATTTCCCTGGCAAGAGTCTCTATGGCCTTCTCCCCCCAGTCATCATCTGAAGTCACGAACCCCACCCAGCGCCAATTGAAATGCTGGACCAGTCGGGCGATCCCAGTGAGAAGGAAGCTTTCACTGGGGACCATCCCATACAAAGTAGGAAACAACACTTTAGAGTGCAGGGCCGGATTTAGGAGTCCATAGCTGAGCTACAGGGGAGGAGAAAGCAAGATTTCAGCGGTGTCATACAAGCATTTGGGCATGTAAGACCACTATCCCTCAACCTGTCCCTCGGCAATGCGGATGGCCTCCACACGGGCCAGGGCCTTTACGGCTCTGGCCCCGGCCTGGTGGAACGCTCTCCCTCCATCTGTCCGGGCCCTGCGGGATCTGCTTGGGAGCAGCAGCAGCAGAAGGCCATTGCTTTCACATCCTGCACGTGAGCTCCCAAAGGCACCTGCTGGGCCACTGTGAGTAGCAGAGTGCTGGACTAGATGGACTCTGGTCTGATCCAGCAGGCTAGTTCTTATGTTCTTATGTTCTTATGATTTGTAAGCAGGGTGATTTGTATGTGTATGAAGTGTCATCAAGTCACAGCTGGCTGATGGTGACCCCAGAGGGTTCTCAAGGTAAGAGCTGAACAGAGGTGTTGCCATTGCCTGCCTCTGTGTAGTGACCCTGGACTTCCGTGGTGGTCTCCCATCCCAGTACCCACGAGGGCCAACCCTGCTTAGCTTCCAGGTGCTAAGGAGATTGGGCTAGCCTAGACCAGCCAGGTCAGTGCAGACTTGATGGCAGTGATCAATAAATCATATATAGTTTGTAAGCCCTAAAAATGCATTCACAAAGTCCAATTGTTCTCACAAAGGAATCTTTACTGCGGGTGGGTGGGTGGGAGCTCCCACACACACAATTCTGCATCAGCAGGTTCTCTTTAAATAGGCACCTTTGCTTTTGCAGGGTGAAGATTTAAATTAGTTCTGTTTTCCCAGTTTTTCCACATCAGCAATGGTGGTAGAGTTGCCAAGTTCCCCCTGGCCACCAGCAAGGCGGGGTGGGGAGAGGGTTGCTCCATCCAGATACGGAAACTTCTGGAAATTTGAAGATGGAGCTTGGGGATGAGAGAGACCCCAGAGGCGTACAATGTCATGGAGTCCACCTTTCTGGCTATTGACCAGAGAGAGAACCAACACATTTCCACTAACCTTTTCCCCAGAGAGATTCACGGTACCTTCACAGCAAAAGCATACCTGTGAATTCTGTCAAACCTCTGAGGAGTCATTGGAGCACATTTTATTAGTTTGTCCAAAATTTAACGATTTTAAACCAAACCTGTTTTTAGGGGATCCCTTACTGGTCCATCCAAGCCTTTTTAATCTTAAATTGAACTATCTTCTGAACACAGAGAATCCCAAGCAACTGGACATAGTGGCCAAATTCTTGCTCACTATTACGAAATGATTTCCTGGTTTCCTCTTTCGCTCTGATGTATGCATTTTTGAAACAGGAGTACCTGTTTTATCTCGTAAAACTGTATTTGGATTACTTAGTTCTGCTATGTTTTAATGCCTAATAAAGGTCTTTGAACTTTGAACTTTGAGTCCACCTTTCAGAGCATCCATTTTGTCCAGGGGAACCAATCTCTGTAGTTTGGGGTTCAGCTATAATTCTGGAGGATCCCCAGGTCTTCCCTGGGGGCTGACATCTCTATATGATTGGCACAGCTTGGTCATTTTGTTATTGTTTTGCTGTCAAGTCAGAGCTGACAAATGGTGACTTCTTGGAGTTTGCAAGGCAAAAGACGTTCAAAGATTGCCTCTACAAGCTCACGCCAGAATGGTAATTCAGACTCTTATGACCTCTTCTATAGGTCCTAAAACACAGAAATTGGCCTTTAATGCCAAGTCTTTTGTGAGCTGTTACACAGATAAAATCTTGCCTCTCCGCCACAACCTACCCGCCACTTCTGATACAGCAAATGAATTAGAGGCCCCTTGTCCATCTTCCAGTCTGTGTTCAGACCATTTCAGCTTACTTGATTCCACTACAATTGACAGGATACTGACTATAGCTCGAGCAATCACCTGTTCTCTTGATCAGTGTCCTTCCTGGCTGGTGAAAGCCAGTAGGCATGTGATATGGGACCCCCTACTGAAAATTATAAATCTCTCCCTTGAGTAAGGAGTGTTTCCAGGGTGGCTAAAAGAGGCAGATCTAAAGACCAACTTTAGATTGATTTGTCTGGCCCAGGGGTAGGGAACCTTTAACACTCAAAGAGCCATTTGAACCCGTTTTCCACGAGAAAAGAAAACACTTGGAGCCGCAAATAACTTTTGACATTTAAAATAAAGCTAACACTGTATATACTGTGGTTTTTTACCTTTTACTCCACTCATTCTGAGAAGTGCATGGATGCGCCCGCCCTGCTCGAACGTGGTGGGCGAGAGGGGAAGCCCGCGGCACTGCCCAGCAGGCCACGGGCAATTGGTGCGCCCGCCCTGCTGCCTGCAGGGCGGGCAAGGATGAAGCCGGCGGCTTGGCCTTGCCGTCCACTGGGAAAGTGCCCGCCCCGTCCCAACGGGGCGGGCGAGAGGGGAAGCCCGTGGCGCGGCCCAGCCGTCCGCAGGGCAGGCAAGGATGAAGCCGGCAGCTCGGCTCGTGGAGCCGCAGTGCAAGGGCAGAAGAGCCGCATGCGGCTCTTGAGCCGCAGGTTCCCTACCTCTGGCCAAATACTGCCCAGTCTTGAATCTTTCGTTTCTGGGAAAGGTAATGAGAGAGCGATTTTGGAGCAGCTCCAGTCTTTCCTGGATGAAGATGAAGCCTTCCGGTGGCTTCCGTGGTGGTCATGGGACAGAGACCGTGCTGGTTGCCACTGTGGTTGAGCTCCATCTCCAGCTCAATCAGGGAGGGTAGGCGCTGTTGGTGTTGTTGGATCTCACCGTGGTGTTTGATATGGTGGACCATGATTTGCTGGTGCACCACCTCGCCGATGCAGGAGTTCGAGGGACAGCCTTGAGCTGAATGAAATTGTACCTCCAGGGACATGGGCAGCACGGGCGGGGTAGGTCTCTGGGTGGCGCCCCATTAGATGTGGGGTGCCACAGGGGGCCACCCTTTCTCCAATGTTGTTTAATATCTACATGTGGTCCTTGGCCCAGTTGGTGTGGAGTTTTGTGCTGGGTTGCCATCAATATGCAGATGACACCCAGCTAATTTTCACAATAGAAGGCCAGCCAGCCAGCCGACCGGCCTCCCCTCTCCCCCCACCCAGATTCTCCAGCACTGTTTGTAAGCCCTAGCTAGGTGGTTGGGTACAAGTAGGGTGAAATCGAATCTAAAGACATGTTCTGTGGCTCGATCATGGGGAGTGGCCAGGGAATTTCCATCTGCCAGACTTCAATGATGCCCTCCTTCTTGCCTCATCAGTAAGGAGCATGGGGGTTGCTCTGGACTCCACTCTTTCATTGGAAGACCAGGTCCCCAGGACAGCCCAGGCTGCCTTTTTCAATCTGCATCAAGCATGGCAGCTGGTCGCCTACATCTCCCAAACTGACCTGGCTACAGTAATCCATACAATGGTCACCTCTAGATTAGACTACTGTAATTCATTCTATGCTGGCCTCCCTTTGATGTCAATCTGGAAGTTGAAATTTGTGTAAGATGCAGCCGCTAGGCCAGTGATGCCGAACCTTTTTGAGACCGAGTGCCCAAACTGCAACCCAAAACCCACTTATTTATCTCAAAGTGCCAACCTGGCAATTCAACCTGAATACTGAGGTTTTAGTTTAGAAAAAACGGTTGGCTCAGAGGCATAAGCTTGGTGGCAGTCGGTGGCTTTGCTTTGAAGCAACCATGCAACTCTTCCAATGGGTGAATCACGACCCTAGGAGGGTTTACTTAGAAGCAAGCCCCATTGCCAGCAACCTTACTCCCAGGTAAAGGATCCCACTTTAGTTCTTCGCATGAAAATCAGTGGGGTTTAACAGCGCTTAGCAGGGTTACCTACACTGCTCCCCAAAAACTAGGTCTTAGGTTTAATGCTAATAATTGAGCCCAACAACCCAGGCCAGCTGCCTGTTGAGTACCCGATCATCTTCAAAGTTTTGGTATTAGCCTTTAAGGCCATTAATGGTCTTGGACCTGCATACCTGCATGACTGCCTCTCTCCATATTGCCCTTGGAGATCCCTCCGTTCCACAAAGGAGAATTTGTTGGCTGTCCTGGGCTCCAGAACTGTTTGGCTGGCTTCAACATGGACCAGGGCTTGGTTCTGGCCTTGTGGAACGCTCTTCCTGGTGAACTCCGAGTCCTGTGGAGTCTGTTTCAGTTCTGCGGGGTCTGCAAAACAGCACTGTCCCACCAGGCCTTCTATGTTGAGCCAGCCAGACATCCCCTTCCTTCCTAAATTACCTCTGGTCCTCTTTTGGATTCGACGTATGCACCTGTTTCTTTTATGCTCCCATGTTGGACTTTTTACACCATCTGTTTGTATTTGTTTTTGAAACTTAAGATATTTGTGATGTTTTCATATTGATTGGATTTATTATGTATGTTTTATTGTAAGCCGTGTTGAGTCTTGGAGATATGGGGGGATATAAATGCAATAAAATAATAAAGACCATGATGGCCTCTCTTTGTTGCTTTAGCTATCATTAATTTCCACAAGGCTTTTGACCTATGCATCAATTGCCCCCCTTTTGAAAAACATGCAATACCAAGCAAATATTTTGCCCCCTTCCCAATGGCACTGGCCGTTACTTCACAGCTGCCTCCTACTCAGAGAATAAACTTTTCTGACTGGAAAACATGTTTATCAAAGGAACTTCTTTGTTGATGACTATTTCCTCAGGGCTTTGGTGTGGAGGAGCATCTTCCTCCCAGTTTATGACTTTATTGGTGATTTCAGCCTCACCCACAAAATCTTAACCCTACAATTAGCATCATTGTGCGAAAATGGGCAGCGGCTCCAGTTGTCATCCTCTGTTAAGGCCCCAATCAAGATGAGCCATTTGGCATTTGTTGATTCCTGATGATTATTTCTACCATGGGAGAGAGAGGTGTTTTGGAGTTTCCAGCTCCGGCCTGAGGAGTCTGGGTCGAATCTGGGGGCCAGTGTTTTGATCTGAAATCTTGGAAAAACATTGCATCATAAATACTTCTCGGTCAGATTGGTGCTGAGCACCCACTGTGAATGTTGCCTTGAAGGTTGAATTCGGCCATCAGAGTTTAAGAGAGTTCTTTTCCGTTCAAGACTGCGCTTCTACACAGCCAGTCTAAGAGACACTTCAAAAAATTGTAGACAATTTTCATCCCTTGACCAAGAAAGAACGAGAGATTGCCTTGAGTGGATTGCCACAGCTGAAAGTAGGTAATCTTTGAGCTTTAGAATTCCTTTTTTTGGACCATGGAACCAGGTTTAAGAGGCATAGACAAGACTGTACTCATTTAATCCGCATTTGTTAACTCAGACTTGTTAACTCAGATATTGCACATGGCTGAATCTTTTTTCTAAATCTGATTGGATGCTTAGCAGCTACTTTTAACACCATTAAAACTTTTTCATGACTTGAAATTTTTGTACCACAGAAATGTTCTTTTGGCCAAGTTTACATCATTGCTTAAAGAAAGGAATCTGAATAAAATTTTGGACAATTGGAAACCTATGATAAATTATATTGATAAGAAAAAATTGAACTGATGGCTAGTACTTTTGAAGGATAATTAGCTTTTAAAATTAAGAATAGAGGAAAAGTTTGATGTTTATCAATTTAAAAGCAATGTTTATAAAGGTATAACTCTGTTTATGCTACCAAAGTCCAAGAGGTATACTTACTTACTTACTTACTTACTTACAACTAATATTAGAGGTAGACAATGGTGGAAGTCCATACAATAAATGTGCTTAACGATAGTTGTAATAGGCACCCTTTCTTATGGT
The DNA here is from genome assembly GCF_021028975.2 of Sphaerodactylus townsendi. NCBI lineage: Eukaryota > Metazoa > Chordata > Lepidosauria > Squamata > Sphaerodactylidae > Sphaerodactylus > Sphaerodactylus townsendi. The sequence continues at coordinate 15,571,883 of NC_059425.1, read as the reverse complement.
AATCCTCAGGGGAGGATTTTATTCCTCCAGAGGTTTTTAAATTAAATGTAGAGTGGTGGGTGCATATCCTGGCCAAACTTTTTACAATGCTGAATGAGACATTTATGATTTCCAGCAACTGGAAGCAAAGCATTATTATTCCAATCTTTTAAAAAGGTGATAAAATGCATCCCGGAAATTATGGACCAATAAGTTTGCTGGACAACTCTTATAAGATGTACACACTCAACAAACTGAATGATTGGGCTGAGGAAAATAACATAATCAACATTGAACAAGCAGGTTTCAGGAAAAATCATAGCACGCTTGATCGGTGTACGAGTTTATCAGCAATAATACAGAACTATACAGCCTTCAAAAATGGTAAACTGTTTGTTGCTTTTGTGGATCTTTCTTCAACGTTCGACTCCATAGACAGATTGATTCTTTGGCATAAATTGGACAAGACAAATGTTGGTAGAAAACTTTTAACAATCTTGAGAGAAACACGTATTAACATCTCGGCTGGAGTGAGAGTTGGAAATAAAGGCCAACTGATGGAACCAATACAGTTGATGAAAGAGGTAAAACAGGAGTGCCTGCTAGCCCCCTTTTTGTTCAATTTTTTAAAGATAAATTATCATGTTCAGAGTTTAGGAGATCCAGCTTTTTTTCCACCTGTCTTTGAGGGGAAGCAGATTCCAATTCTCCTTTATGCCAATGACATGGCTGTAATGTCCATTACAAAAGTAGGGATGAAAAGAATGCTATCCAGTTCAGCAGAGTATTGTAAGACCAACAAACTAAAAATTAACTGTAGTAAAACAAAAATTGTAATCTTTGGTAGTGGGAGGAAAAACATAATTGGCATGTAGCGGATCAGCCTATTGAGAAAACCTCCTTATAGAAATATTTAGGCGTAATATTTCAGGAAACTTTATCATGGAGGGTTCAAGCAAAAGAAAAAATCTCTAATGCAAGAAGAATCACAAATGTATTATTAAAGGGTTTTTTAAATGGCAAAGGAGGTCAACTGATTTCCGCAATCCTCAAAGTGTTCCAAAGTAAAGTTCTCTCTCAACTAATGTATGGAGCAGAAATTTGGGGTTGGAAGATTGGGCTAGTAAGAAAATTAGAAATTATTCAAAATGTTTTTCTGAGGAAGGTTCTAGGCCTCCTTCCTTCCAACTCTGCTCCTTTACTTCGTATGGAAGCAGGCTTACCTTCTATTATGACTAAAATACATCTAAGAATACTCCCATATTACAAAAGGTAATAGCTCTAAATAACAGTCATTTAGTAAGTTTAAATTACAGATATGAGGTGAGAACAAATAATTGGGAAGAACAAATTTCTCCCGTTCTAAATTTATATGAAATTCCTTCCTTGGAAAATATTAGGTTGTGGGAGGATAGTAAAATTCGTGAGTGACTTTACATCAACGATGCTTTACCAGACAAAAACAAAATGCTGCCACTCTGAAATACTCCCCATGGTTTTCAAATCCAAATCCAAAAACCTTTATTAGGCATAAAACCAGTGCCAAGAATTTCAAATACAATAAAAAGATCATTATTGCTCAACTTGCAGTACACCGAGCAAAAACATAGCAACAGCTTCAGATATTTCCAAACTAGAGCTATTTAGAAGCTTAGCCATTTTTGTTTTATCAGAGAGGAGCATAAATCCTGTTGGTAACACAGTTCTCAAATTGGTTCTGATGTTGTTGTACTTTGAACAATGGAGCAGAATATGAGAAAGTGTTACAGTTGTATCAGGACAGAATCTGACAGCGATCAGCTCATCTCTTGTGGAATACCACAGAGAATCGGACTCCTTGAAGATGTGCTTGACGGAAAAGAGTTAACACCCTTGCTCTGGTCAGTCACACCCATCTGCTATTGTAATTAATAAGTTGTTGCAGATATATAGCAGGGCTAGTTTCTCTGAGGGATAATCCCAAAGACTATTGGAGAGCAAGAGCTTTGTGCTTTGCTCCAGGAGAAATTGGTACTCTTGATCAAATAATCTAGACTTTTAAGCTGATGGTAAATCTCCGAGCGGTGAGCATTTGTATGGCCATCCCAAGAGAAGCCCAAGGAAAAGATCTTTTTTTTCTCAATATGTAGCCACCATTTCGAAAAGCTGAAGCTCTCTCATTTCTAACTGGGACAAACTGTTAGGGGTCAGTGCAAAAAACAAAGACGCGAGCCAAAACTTAAAAAAAAAAGTTACTGAACCCATGCCCTTTGTTTCTAATAAATGTTGTCTCCTGATTCCAAAACAAAGAACAATTCATAGGGGACACAAATGCGGGGTGCCAAAGATCTTATAAAGGAAATTGGATTGATGCTTTCCAATTTCTGGTGCCATGCTTGGATCCAGATGGGGATACCATACAAAAGGTGCTAAATTACCTTAGCCCAGCTAAACACCTTCGAACGCTAAGCTGGTATGAATCTACCACCATTGATGTTAAAAAACTTCAGTAACTCGCAGCGGATAAATTTTGCAGGCTTTAAGGGTGTTATCTCTGTGTGTGGTCCAGGTTGGACTTATGATGGAATATTATCCCAAGGTATTTGAACAATTTAACTTGCTCGGGATGTCAGCAACCTTGGAGAGTACCATCTTGAAGGTCTAAAAAACATTGGAAAAGACCACAATTTTAGGGACCTGATTGGGTTAATGACCAACCTGTTGTTTGAACAGTATATTCACCACACCCTTAGTCAGCATGTTTCTGAGACCAGATCTTGTTCTTGATAATAAACTGCATCATCGGCATAAAGGAGAATAGACAGAGGCACAACCGCTCAGATAGGGGCAAATGAAAAGTTGAAACTATTCAATGTGGGGGCAAGATCATGTAAAAAAAGATGAAATAGCATGGGTGCTGATACACACCGTTGTTTTACGAGCTGAGAAACTGGTATTTTGGGTTTTAAGGAACCTTGATGGTGTACACCTTTATCTGGCAGGTGGGATTCCTGTAAAGAGATCTAATTAATAGGAGAAGCTCTAGGATCAATACGCTTAGCTTCTGCAGTTTAAGCCATAGTAAAGCGATCTGTCAATAGAGTCAAAAGTTCCCCCTTAAAGTCAATAAAGGCTGCAAAGATTGGATTTTCCTCTACAGAGGTATTTGGATATACAAGTGTGCTTCCAACGTCATACAGTGGTCCAGGGTGGTCTTTCCTTTCGTAAAGCCAATCTGCTCTATTCCTGTATTGGTCTATTAGTTGAAATCCACCATTCAAAAAGATGGTTAAGTAAATATTTGGCATACTAATTTACCTGAAACAGACAGCAGGCTGATTATCTGTAGTTTGAGGGGAGATTACCGATCACCCTTTTTAAACAATGGAATGATGGTTGCGTTAGGTCCACATCATTGTGGGCACTGAGCCAGAGTCATTCACAGTAGTGAATAAGGCGGCTAACAGAGGGGACCACCAATCGGGAAAAGATTTGTAAATTTCTGCCGGGACCCCATCTGGACCCGGAGCTTTATTAGTTTTAAGATTACCAATTAGTGTTGTGATTTCCTCCTCTGTTACAGGAGGCCACCTAGGAATATCATTAGACAAAGGGGGCTCAACCCTAAGAGTATCAGAGTTCCCATTATTGAAAAGATTACAAAAATAGCTATGCCATATTGGGGGGTCAATAGTAGAGATGATAGTAGTAGAGGAACTCATTCCCCTAGCAACAAGGCGCCAAAAGCCTCTAGTATCGTTTGAGCAGGCTGCCTGTATGAGATGCTTCCATTTCTCATTGGTTTGTTTATATAGCCCTTCGCGAAGGACATGGTTTTCTAAGATGAAAAAGAACAAATGTTTTGCTCGATATCTCACAAACCTTACAATTACAAATTTAAGAAAACCATTCTCAAGCCTGAGATTCCAAACATTTAAGTCAGAATATTTATCGGGGAGATATGTCAAAAGCCCAATAGAGTCATGACTATGTAGATGCACGTTAAATCAAATTGAGGACTTGCACAGCTATATCCTACACTGTCCCTTCTATACATCTATTCGTGCCAAATATCTTTTTTAAAAATAATTTTTATTAGTTTGCATCAAAAAAAATTTTTAATCCATACATTATATTAACCTCAGTTTGTCATTCTTCCCATTAATAACATCATTATTATGCAATATATTCGTTAATATCTCAGTGATGTCTTAATAGGTCTGACAGGTAGCGAGGAGGAGAAAGTTTGCTGCCTTATGGCTGATGTTTTTCCCGGGGTTACAGTCAAAGTAGCCAGCCACATTTATGTTTCTGGCAGCGAAAGTTAGAAAAAAATTAACTGAAATTCCTGTTTTCAAAGCTAAGTAGTAATATGGTCAGGTTCATGCACCCATTTCTCATATACGTAATAAGGTTTTATGTTAGATTATGCTAATCTCAAAATCTTTTGGAGCACTGTTTTTGATAGGCCAATTGTTATTAATCTTAGTAAATTATAATTATACTTCCCATTATAAGTGTTAAGTGTGATAAGGCAGGTTCTTAAAGATCCATCTTGTTATGTAAATCCGGTTATTATCTCATGTTGAAGAAATTAATATTTCACAATTCTCAATTAAAAGTTCTTAAAGGCTTGTATGTTGTTACAAATTAGCATTGTTATCTGATCCACCTACCTCTTAAGTAGTTGCAATGGATCTAGATTTTATCATTATTATGTTATGTATTTAGTATTTAAAATTTTTAGGTAAAATGTTTTTTATGGGTTATTTATTAGCCTTTGGCTAATAAGCGTTTGTAGGGGGAAAAATTTTTTGCTTTACAAAATCAACATATTTCATCTAGGTAGCATGATCTCACAGCACTAAGGAACCGGGGAAATCTACTCCCAGACGAAGACTGACGATGCTATCGGTCTGGATTCTATTTGTGCTGCTGTTTCTTAAGACTGTTGGAGTGCCAAGGTGGTCTATTTCTACCCACAGTGGGTACAACTATCAAGGCTACTACAAGGAAGGAGACAGGATCATTGGGGGCTTCATTCCCTTGACCAAACCTCCCAACCTCGAACACCGCAACTTCAGAAACCCTCCGAACCGTACGAGGATAAATCAGATGTGGGTGCCTCTCTTTTCTCTCTGAAGGGCAGGGCTTGAACAGTCAGGGCACCAACATTTATCACTGGTCCGGAGCCTTTAAGCAGCCTTCGTAGGCCAGGCTAACCTGATCTCATCAGAACTCAGAAGCTAAGCAAGGTCTTGTTGAAGACTTTCGTGGCTGGAAACAACTGACTGTTGTGGGTTTTCTGGGCTGTGTGGCTGTGGTCTGGTAGTTTTTGCTCCTAATGTTTTGCCGGGCATCTTCAAAGGTATGTCATGGTGAGGAGTGTTTTTCTCCACCGTGTGCCACGACAGAAACACATCTTATAGTGATGTACCTCTGCAGATGCCAGCCATAGATGCAGATGAAACATTAGGTGCAAAACCCAACAAGTCCAGGGTAGCTACCCGGAGGCAGGCAATGGCAAACCATCCCTGAACACCTCTTCCCTTTGAAAACCCTACGGGATTGCCATAGGTTGGCTGAGACTTGATGGAACTTGCCTCCGCAGATCCACAAAGCGCTGAACTTTTGTTATTACTGATTGATCGCTTGTTCTTCTCCTGCCAGTCTGGACATCTACGCCTATCCTCACCTCCTGGTCTTCATCCACGCAGTGGAGGAAATCAACCGAAGCCCACGCCTCTTGCCCAACACATCTTTGGGTTTCCACATCTACGACTCTGTCTTCTGTGACGAGACGGCGCTGGGGGGTATTTGGGGGCTTCTTTCAGGAACGAGGAAATTGGTGCCCAATTACCACTGTGGAGGAGACAACAAGCTCGTGGCTGTCATTGAAGGACCAACAGCCAGCCTCTCGTTGGGGATCGCCACAGTGCTAGGGCTCTACCGGTATCCACAGGTGAGAGATGTTTTTTCTTCCAATGTGTTTTGAGCTGCTTCTACGCAGTGATGATTCTGCAGACAGCTTTGGCAAGCTGCTGAAAAGTGTTGTCAAGTGACAGTTCTTATGGTGGCCACTCATGGGACTTTTAAGGCCAGAGATGGTTTGCCATTGCCTGCCTTTGTGCAGCGACCCTAGATTTCCTTGGTGGTCTCCCATCCACATACTAACCACAACCAACCCTGCTTACCTTCTGAGATCTGACAAGATCAGACTACCCTGGGTCAGTCAAGTCAGGGCACAACTCTTGTAGGTAAAGGTACTCCCCTATGCAAGCACTGGGTCATTTTAGATCACTTACTAAACAGTCTTACAAAGTAGTTTGCCACTGGCTTCCACAGTCACCTACAGTTCATTCCCAGCAAGTTGAGAACTAGGCTTGGTAAATACCCTAAAAATTTGGTAAAATTCGGATTTATTTGAGCACAAAATTATCTGTATGCCCAAATAAGACAAATAACATATTTGGATAAACCCGAATATTCGGGTATATCTGAAAAAATTGGGTCTGAATTTTTTTTATGTTTGGGTTTTTTGCATTTCGTCCTGCAGGGGGCACATTTTTAGAGCTAGCAGCACCAAAATTTCAGGGTGTCACTTTGAAAGTCTGGCATCTCTATCTTCAAAAATGTGCAGCCAGTGCTTACACATCAGAAATTCCCCAGAATCTGCCAGGCTCTTCAGCAAGTTCTATGGTGGGAAAAATTACTTCAATGGGAGGCACTCTGGTGGGAGTCTTGCTCTGGGTGGGGTCACTTATTTCCTGCAGGGCTGCTGGTGTGAGTCTCCTAAAAGAAACCAGCCAACTTTGCTAAAGTTTGCTTGGGAAGGGCAAATGCTGTGGGCATCAGGTTCACCTTCAATGGGTAGCCCCATCTCCTGTTAGCTCCCATTGGAAACAATGGGTGATGGGGCATCCCCTTTGGGGTCCATAACTTTGGCCCGCCTGAACCAAACTTTACCAAACTCGGATGATATCATCAGAACAGTCTCCGAGTGATACCCTGACATTTTGGTGCTGCTAGCTTTAAAAATGCATCCCCTGCAGGCTGAAATGCAAAACAATGCCAAAAATACCCCCCCAAAAGCCCAAATACCTTCGTTCATATTCGGGCAGGACATATTTAGCCAATTTTTCTCCGAATAGGCCCGAATTTGCCCAGATTCGGGACAAATCTGGTATTTTTTTTCACCCAAATCTCCAAGCGTATTGAGTACTCATTTTATCCACCTTGGAAGGTTGGAGGGCTGAGTCAACCTTGAGCTGTCTAGCTCAAACTGACTTCCCTCAGGATCAAACTCTGGTTTTTAGCAGAACGTTGACTGCACTACTGCAGCTGACCATTGTGCACCATGGAGCAATGGACCACCCACACACAGGTTTCCCCTGCCTTTTTTGGGCCTCAGCCTCCTGCTAAAAGGAAAAGAGCAAATTCTACCCAAATAAACCCTTTGAGGGACAGTGGTTTTACATACGCAAATGCTTGTACTACAAAGCTGAAATCTTGCTTTCTCCTCCCCTGTAGCTCAGCTATGGACTTCTGGACCCAGCCCGGCGCTCTAAAGTGCTGTTTCCTGCTTTGTATGGGATGGTCCCCAGCGAAAGTTCCCTCCTCTCTGGGATAGCCCGACTGATCCGGCATTTCAACTGGCGCTGGGTGGGGCTGATGGCTATAGATGATGACCGAGGGGAGATGGCTACAGAGACCCTTGCCAGGGAAATTGGCAAGGGAGGCGGCTGCCTTGCATTCACTTGCATGTTCAAGCGATACCATTCTTACACTGAAAAAGTAAGACAACTTCTAGGGATCATCTACAAGTCTTCAGCCAATGTGACAGTTCTCTATGAGACACCAGATCACACCATATCATTGTACATGCTATGCTTTTCGGACTCTATCTGGATGAGAAGGCAGGTGTGGATCCTCACAGCCCGGGAAGAATTCCTCTCACAAGCCAAATACTTATGTTCCATGATTTTCCGCCATTTGTTCCTGGTAAAACATAAGCGAGAGAGTCCAGGATTCCAGGATTTCATCCAAAGAATTAAACCTTGGCATTACCCAGGTGACGTCTTAACATTTTTATTTTTAGTGTATAAGCAACAAATACTTTAAAGTTGTTTGGGCCTCAGCCATTCAGATGTGTCAAGTTTGATAGGGTTCAGGATCCAGAAAGTGAAATTGGGGCAGCCTCATTGTTCAATAAACCCTCATGACTAAATTAAATTAAATAATTGAAACTAGACATCTCTGCAGTAAAATGGGCTGGGGCCAGTGGTGGGATCCAAAAATTTTAGTAACAGGTTCCCATGGTGGTGGGATTCAAACAGTGGCGTAGTGCCAATGGGGCTGGGCGGGGCACGATGGGGGTGTGGCCGGGCATTCCGGGGCGGGGCATTAATAATTTCTCTGTTACTGTAAAAAACTCTTACTGTAAAAAACAAGTTCCTAATTTCCAGCTGGTATCTTTCCGTCCATAATTTAAACTCATTATAGCAAGTCCTATCGTCTACTGCCAACAGAAACAACTACTTCTTCTCTAATTGACTGCCTGTCAAATACTTAATACTTTCAAATACTTAATTTTGTTCCTAGAAATCAAAAGAAGGATATTTTCCTTAAACAAGGAACTTGACCATATTTCTAAAACATGTTTTTAAAACAGCCCAACAGGGAGAATTATCCCGTTTTCTACCTTCGCCAACCAGCCACGTAGGAAACAACAGGACTTTATGATTTTTGGAACTAATGGAATTTCTAACGGAAAAGCGGACCCAATTAGTAACCCCCTCTCGGCACACACTAATAATTAGTAACCCACTCTCGGGAACTGGTGAGAACCTGCTGGATCCCACCTCTGGCTGGGGCTTACATAAGCTGTTGCCGCAATAAATTCATCAGCCTTGAATACCCTACAAGCCAGTGTGGTGTACCGGTTATGAGACTCTGTCCTGGAGAACCAGGTTTGATTCCCCACTCCTTCACACAAGTGGTGGACTCTTATCTGGTGGACTGAATTTGTTTCCCGCCTCCTCCACATAAAGCCTGCTGGGTGACTTTGGGCCAATCACTGTTCTCTCAGAACTTTCTTATGCCCATATCACTCACAAGGAGTCTGCTGCGGGGAGAGAAAGGAAAAGGAGTTTATAAGCCACCTTGGGTCTTGTAACAGGAGAGAAAGGCAGGGTATGAATCCAAACTCTTCTTACAAGGCTATCCTCTGGGATTTATCTGATGGCAGACCCTAAGGCAGACATAGGTCACTATGTAGAGGAAGCCAGTGGCAAACTACCTCTCCTCATCTCTTACCGTAGCCTTACGCTTACCATGATTCAGTTCCAACTTGATGTCACGTTTTTCTTCTTATATTTCTAAACAGCTCAGACTTCAAGGTTAGAAAAATTATTTTATCATAATGGGACGTGCTTCAAAGCAAAGGGATCCACAGATGGGCAGGAACGGGGATTGCGGACCATGGCTGGGAAATTCCTGAACGTCTGTGGTGGGCTCTGCAGCCAAGAGAGACAAGAGTTTGGGGTGTGGGGACCTCAGGGAGCATCATGCCACAGACACCGCCCTCCAAAACAGCCATTTTATCCAGGGGAGCTGATATCTGGAGATCAGTTGTAATTGCAGGAGATCTCCAGGCCCCACCTGATAGCTGGCAACCTTAGCAGGGCTGGAAGAAGTTCTGACCTTCAGCATCACCCTGGGAGGTGGATCTATGGGTGTTTCCCTACTTGCCACGCACCCCGTATGCCCCGCGCTGCTCTCAGCGTGCGTCATTTCTGGCGTGCGCCCGGGCTTCCGCACGACCCCGCGCTCTGCGCAGGGTCATCAAAAGGCGCCGTTTGGAAGAGCACCAGGAATGACGTGCACTGAGGGGGTGCGACAGCAGCAGCGTCGGGGCGGCTGCATTGTTGCCGCCCCTGTAGTGGGGAGTGCCGGGGGACCCCACGCTGCTTGCCTACAGTAGCGCGGGGCGGAAGGTAAGTGGGGAAAGGTCCCAAGTCTATGAGATGCAGTCTAAAGATTACATGTGATACAAACACATCTCTCTAGGTGGTGATGAGTCCCAACTTGAGTTATATCCCTTGGGAAGAACGAGAACACTCAAGACCCGTGACATTTTCTTTGCAGTTGTACACCTAGATCACAGCTGACAGCAGCTGGGTGCCTACTGGACAGCATTTCCGCTACCCCACAGCAGATGCCCAGTGAAAGAGGTCTTGCCCCACCAAACCAGTGTGTATTTATCTGTGCATTTCTCCCCAGTTGAGTCTCAAAGTGACTTTTAGACGACGCTTCTCGCCTCCTCTATTCTCTCACAACACCCCTGTGAGGTAGGCAGGCTGAGAGTTCATCATTGGCCCAAGGTCACATGGCAGGCTTCCAAGGTTGATATGGGGATTTGAACTCAGGGTCGTAGTCCGTCACTGTATGTGCTACGCTGCACTGTGAAGCTTGATCTCCGTTCCATCTCTGGAACTCAGTTGCAGTTTGTACAGACACCCCTGCGCCCTCCCTCCAGCTGAGATGGGTCCTTGTGCCAGTCATTCTGTGTCAGCCTACTTCACAGGGCTGTTGTGAGAATCAAATGCTGGAGGGGAGATCCAGAGGTCCTGGGAGAAAGGCAGGATAAAAATGCACTAGATAAATGACTGTAAATGAAGCAAATATGATAAAAAGCAGCGTAACAATGTCTGATGACCAGCACAGGTAAGTGTTGCCCTGGGACCTCCTGGCTGCTTCGTGGAGCATGGAGAACATCACAATACTGTGGTCTCTTTATTTTATAGCCTGCAGATCTCCTGCTTCCTCATGCCAAGAAGTCTTTCCTATTCCTAGCTGGACATATCAGATGATGTGCTCCAGCCTATTTGTCCACAGCTGCCTCTTGGTTGGTCCATGGGCTGAATTTCAGACTCTGAACTGATTTGCAATTCACTTCCCGTCAGGTGGGGGTGTACAGTGCAGACAAGTAGAAGCCAGCTTCTGAGATCTGACAAGATTGGGCCGGCCTAGGCCATCTAGGTCAGGGCTGGGATATTCCTAGAGATTCTGAAGATGGCGTCTTGGGGGTGGAGTTTGGGGAGGGGAGGGACCACAGCCGGGTACAATGCCATGCAGTCTGCCTTCCAAATCAGCAGTTTGCTCCAGGGCAACAGATCTCTTTCATCTGGAGATCTTTTGCAGGGCGTTTATGCACTTATGATCTACTGCCCAGTGAGCACACAACCCCTTCAGGTCAGATTCTCAATTGTGCACACACTTCCCCCCACTTGAATTCACCACACCACAGATCAGAGAATCCCCGTGGTTTCCGAAGTGGGTAAAATGCAGCTGTCTGCCTGCCTTTGGGATGAAAGCAAAGGAGACGGCCATGCATTGCTCACTCTTCAGGTTTTCTCCCTCCTCCCTGCCTTCCCCTACCCGACTAATAGCTCATCCGGCCATGGTGTTCTTTATGTTTTCACTCTGATGCTCTATCGGTAATCCAATAGACCTGTGAAATTGAACTGGTGTATTGAATTATTGCAAAGCCAAGGCCTGCACCCCCTTCCCCCTCCCCCACAAAAAAAGGTGGCAGGCAATCTTCCCAGAGGGAAATTAAATCGGAAGGAAAGGAAGCATCAGGGAGGGAAAATGGCAGATTGGAGCAGCATGGCTGGCAACACTTCACAGAAGGAGACTTTGCCACCCGAGGGTGGGACTGGCACTGCTCAGAGTTCCTAACAAAATAACGACACAACACTCTTGTCTGTGGGTTAAAATTTTGGCCATAGCCAAACCGTTTTATTGACAAAGGATGAAAAGAAGCGTGAGGCGCAGCATGGGATCTGTTCTGAACACTGGGCAGCCCGAGCGCTGTCCCCCAGCGAAAACTTTCCTCCAACCCGCCTGTTGGAGGAAACGGTTAACCTTGCGCAGCAATCGTGGAACCCAGCCGGCGAAGTGCCCCATTCTGGAGATCCATTTTGCGCAGCACAGCGATAGTGGAAATTCAGGTGGGCGACAGGCCCCTGTCTGAAGATCCAATTTACCTCTAAGGGGCGCAAGCCTCAATAGCCCCCGGCTGGGCTTCCTGACCCACGGCTTGCTCCACCCCAAACCTCTTAAGGAGGTTCCACCAAAGAGGGTTAGCTCCGCAGCTCCCCTCACCATCAGATCAGTTCCCATGCGCAACCGCCAGCTTGGCTAAGACAGCAGACACATGCATTAACATTGACCAAAGGGGAGAGGTGGGTGGGAAACTCAGTGCCGCTCTGCTCCAGGGTGGGGCCAAGGGCCGGGTCAAAGCCTAATATAGGCTCCTGGCCGCCCCACCTGCTGACGCCTATAGTGGGTGTGGCCACCGCCTGCCTTCTGCCCTTCTAAGGGGAGGCATGGCGGGGCCTCTTTACAGTGCCCATCCCGGGCAGCAATGGCAGGTCCTGTTGATTGCAGGGCCTCCCTTTCTTTTTAAATGGGAAACAGTGGGAAATCCCACTGCCAAGCACACAGCTGTGCTGGGAGGAATAAGTGCACAGAAGGCCGAAATATCGGGGGGATCTCCAGGCCCCAAATGGAGACAGGGAAGCCTTCTCTCAGGGCTGCTGCCAGGTACCGGCTATTTTTAACCCTCTGTTTATTTTCTCCCCTATCCATGCACCCACTCCCCAGGTGACAGGCACATAAAGAAATTCTGGGGATTCATCCATGGCTGCATTTGGACGGATGAGCCCGAGCTGCCGCGGTGTACAGGCAAAGAGAATCTTACCAGCTTCGAATTTTCCGAGAACACGTATCTCTCTCCAACATGGGGTTACAGCATATACAATGCAGTATACGCCGTGGCTCACGCTCTACATGCCGCAGTCTCACGTCATCCTCTGGGCAACGTAGGGGGCTCCCAATCATGGCAGGTATTGGTAATGAATCTTTGTCTTACTATTAAATACTAAACGTAGCCAGGGCCTTGATAGATCTCTCGTGGCTTGCTTTTCTGGGCATGTATATAAAGTGTCATCAAGTTGCAGCCCACTGATGGCAAACCCAGCAAGAGGATTTCAAGGCAAGTGAGAAGCAGAGGTGGTTTGCCATTGTCTTCCTCTGCAGAGCCTCCCATGGAGGTTTCCAATTCCTTCCTTGCTGGTATCCCTACTAAGCTTCCAGCATATAACAACCCCAGCAAAAAGCTTAAAGTGCAGGTGAGAAGCAGAGGTGCCTTCCCCGTGGTGGGATCCACAAATTTTAGTAACAGGTTCCCATGGTGGTGGGAATCAAACTGTGGCGTAGTGCCAATGGGGCTGGGTGGGGCACAACGGGGGCGTGGCTGGGCATTCTGGGGGCAGGGCATTGCTGGGCGGGGCTGCGCCTGTCCTTGGGCAGGAAACAAATGCACGCAGGCGCAGGCTGCCACGCATGCCGGTGCACCTCCTGCTAGACTGCTTCAAGTTCTGCGCGCTACTGCTGAGGAGCGGAGGAGGGGCGTAACTAAGGCAAAAATCACGTGGCAAAATCACCAATTAGTAATCCCCTCTCAGCACACACAAATAATTAGTAACCTACGCTCGGGAACCTGTGAGAACCTGCTGGATCCCACTTCTGTGCCGTCCTCTGCAGTGCCTTCCTTGGTGGTCTCCCTTCCAAATAGTGAAGTCTCTCAGCCACAACATGTGTACATCTAGAGAAAATTGGCCACACCTGGAAGTTGGGAACTCTTGGTGTAAGCCACTTTAAGTCTCCATGGGAGCAGGGGAAGAGTGAAGCATAGATATACAAATGATTAGTAAATAAATGCGTATTTCAGCTCCTCCCTTTCTTGACCAACATGAACTTCACAAACCCCGCTGGAGAGGAGCTGTTCTTCGATAAGAACGGGGACTTGGCAGCAGGATATGACATTCTGAAAGTGATCTTTTCGTCCGATAAAACCCTGTCTCGGGTCCCTGTTGGATCTTTTCGCCCTCAAGCTGCTTCGGGACGCAAGCTCATCATTAACGAGAGCGCACTCCAGTGGGCCAGCAGCTTCAAACAGGTGAGGAGACAATTGTTTCCCCAACCCCAAAGCACTCTAATGCTTCTGTTTGGCATGGTGTAGTGGTTAAGAGTAGCGGACCTGCTGGATGATTTTGGGGCAACAACAGTTCTCTCAGAACTCTCTCAGTCTCACCTGCCTCTCAAAGTGTCTGTTGTGGGGAGAGGAAGGGAAGGGATTTGTAAGTCGCTTTGAGACTCCTTAAAGGTTGAGAAAAGCAAGGTATAAAAACTAAAGCTTTCTTCTACAGGGGGTGGTGGAATGTGCCGTCAAGTTGCAGTTGACTTATGGCAACCCCTCAAAGGTTTTCAAGGAAAGAAATGATCAGAGATGATTTGCCATTGTCTCCTCTGCTTAGCAACCAGGGACTTCCTTGATGCTCTTCCCACCAAGTCCTCACCAGAGCCCACCTGCATTTCTTCCTGGCCTTTTACTTCCAGCTAAGGTTGCCAGTACTGGGTTGGGAAATACCTGGAGATTTAGGGAGTGAGGAAAGGGCAGTTTGATGAGGGGAGGGACATCAACGAGGAATCAATGGGGAATAATGCCTTAGAGCCCATCTGTCAAAGCACCCATTTTTGGACCTAATGGAATTTCTAATGGAAAAGCAGACCCAATTAGTAACCCCCTCTCGGCACACACAAATAATTAGTAACCCACTCTCGGGAACTGGTGAGAACCTGCTGGATCCCACCTCTGGTGCCAGTGCCAGGTCTTTTTTGTGCACCATTTTCATTGCTGGTAGCCGTTGTCTTTCCTCATTTGACTGGGCCTACTGGATGGTCTTTTCCCTCAGTTCTTTTTGTCTTTCATTCAGTTCATCAGCTGTTTCCATGGGGACTTTTTCTGTTGGTTGCACTATTATTTCCTCTCCTAGGCTGGCATTTTCATCTGGCAGTTCTAATATTACATCTCCTCAAGTTTCTGGAGTATGTGCTGTTCTCTCTTACAGTATATTTCTTTTCACAATTTTTCTGGATTTCTTCCCGTTCTAAATCTGTAAACACTTTATCAGTTATGATGCCTTTGATCAGCCAGTCTTTGTTCAGTGATATTCAAATCCAGATATTGTTGTTTCCACAGTTTGTGCATTTGCTTTGAGTATTTTTTCCTGGTTCTGAGCTGTGGTAACAGGCCATAATGGCATAATTTTCTTACGCATTATACTTGTTTCTTTTTGATGGTTGGTCCACTTGTAGCCCACTTGTCAACGCATGCCCAAGGACCTCAGCAAGAGATCCGGCCCTTGTCAACCCACAGAACGACAGATGGAGTATAGGATTCTTTTGTATTTGTTTCACCATATTGTTTGGGTTGGTGGATACTCTTAGTCTGGTTTCTCGGTTGACACCTGCCTGGCTTGGGAGGCCCTTTTGGTAGTATACACTACCTCCAGCATAACTCTCAACATCATCAAAGCATACAAGCCCCTTTTCCACGACAAGGGCAGAGGTGGGATCCAGCAGGTTCTCACCAGTTCCCAAGAGTGGGTTACTAATTATTTGTGTGTGCCGAGAGGGGGTTACTAATTGGGTCTGCTTTTCCGTTAGAAATTCCATTGGGTCCAAAAATCATAAAGTCCTGTTGTTTCCTACGTGGCTGGTTAGCGAAGGTAGAAAACGGGATAATTCTCCCTGTTGGGCTGTTTTAAAAACATGTTTTAGAAATATGGTCAAGTTCCTTGTTTAAGGAAAGTATCCTTCTTTTGATTTCTGGAAACAAAATTAAGTATTTGAAAGTATTAAGTATTTGACTGGCAGTCAATTAGAGGAGAGGTAGTTGTTTCTGTTGGCAGTAGACAATAGGACTTGCTATAATAAGTTTAAATTATGGACAGAAAGATACCAGCGGGAAATTAGGAACTTTTTTTTACAGTAAGAGTTTTTTACAGTAACAGAGAAATTATTAATGCCCCGCCCCCGGAATGCCCGGCCACGCCCCCATCGTGCCCCACCCAGCCCCATTGGCACTACGCCACTGTTTGAATCCCACCACCATGGGAACCTGTTACTAAAATTTTTGGATCCCACCACTAGACAAGGGGTTATGGATGAGGGGATAACTATAGCTGTGTAAGAAGTTTTAACCACCCTCTCATTCCTCCTCAGCTTCCCTATTCCGTGTGCAGCAAAAAATGCCTTCCTGGATATCGAAAGAAAGTCCGCAGAGGGGAGCCAACCTGCTGCTTTGACTGTGTGCCCTGCACGGCTGGACACGTTTCCAACCAAAGTGGTAAATCCATATACACAGAGTGTATTTCATTCCATCATAGAGTTGAATTGGGCTGTCCAGTCCAATTCCCTGCTCAATGCAAGATCAGCCTTGAGAGTCCCAGACAAATGTATGCCCAGCCACTGTTTAAAGACAGCCAGTTTGTTTATTTGCTTCCCTTATTTGCTTATCTTAAAATGACCTACCCAGTTGCTTTTTTGGATCAAATCAAAAAAGGTGAAATATAAATAAAGTAAAGCTAAAAAGGGATCTTAGCTCTTATAAAAGAGTTTGGACATTCCTGGAGGTTTGGGGCTAGAACCTGGGAAAGGACAGGTTTGGACTGGGGAGGGATCTCAGTAGGCTATAAAGTACATTATTCTGTTCTTTATTTTAAGCTCACAACAACCCTGTGAGGTTGTTCAGGCTGAGAGTATTTAGCCTAGTTTAAGGTTCCCCAGTAAGCTTCCATAGCTGAATGGGGATTCAAATGGGGGTTATTGATTCTGCTATGCTACACTGAGCAACTCAGATACACAAAATGAGCAAATCAGACACTAACACCACCATTCACCTTTTCAGACATGGAAAATTGTTTGCAATGTCCGGAAGACCAGTATGCAAATGAGAAAAGGGACCAATGCCTCCCCAAAACCATCACATTCCTGGCCTATGACGACCCACTGGGGCTAACCTTGGCATCTCTGGCAATCTCCTTCTCCCTCCTCACCGCTTGCGTACTGGTGGCATTTGTCCAGTATCGCAACAGCCCCATCGTCAGAGCCAACAACCGCCATCTCAGCTACGTTCTCCTCATCTCGCTCCTCGTCTGTTTTCTTTCCTCTTTGATATTCATTGGCCACCCTAGGAAAGGGACCTGCCTGCTACGGCAGACAATCTTTCAGGTTGCTTTTGCTGTGTCCATCTCTTCCGTCTTGGCCAAAACCATAACTGTTGTCTTGGCCTTCAAGGGCCCTGAGATGGGCCACAGACTGAGGACCTGCTTGAGAAATGGGATCTCTAATACTGTTGTCTTTCTCGGGGCCCTCATTCAAGTCCTTCTTTGCTCTGTCTGGCTGGGAATGTTACCACAGAGTAACGTGTTTACTAATAGTTAGCTAATAAGCTTGAGCCGACAAGGGCTAATTAAATAAATAATTTTTATTCCAAACCCTCAGAGGGTCTGTTATAGAATCAGAGGAGTCGCCCTGAGTATACAAAAGTCACAGTTCTTATAGGATAAAGACAGCTGATGCATCATAAATGTTGCAAAGCCAAACCCTGTCAATTCATGACGTTTCAATATTCCCATCATTGTTAATCATGGCGATACATTGTTAAATAGCATTCTTAAGAATATAGTTTCTCACATGGCTTGACTCTCTTTCTTTGCTTTAATTCTGCTTTGTCAGTTATTTTTCTACACACACACTTTCTCAGCTCATTGCTAAGTAAAAGTATCTTTTCTTTGGAATGTGGGAAGAGACAATAGGGGCTGTTTTGGAAAGCAAAGTACCTTTTGCTATTTCTGAGCCATAATTCTTAACACTAAAATGTCTTCAAGAAAACTTGCTTAAGTTACATATAAGTATACTTCAGTTGAAATAATCATTTAAATGCTTTATTTCTATTTTCTATGTCTGTGCTTTAGTTGAAGATATTATTTTCATGAGCCTTTTACTTGCACACAAGCATTAAAAGTATCTTTTTCTGGAATGCAGGAACATTGAATGCTTTTTCTTAACAAAGACACTTTTTCATGATTCTGTGAAATGACTTTAAGCTGTATTTCTGCCAGAATCTTTTTCTCTCCATTATTTTCCTAAATAATGGGGAGAAGGAAGAAATGACCTTCTGGTAAATCTAAAATCATTTCCTTTTTCTCTTTCTCTCTCTTTCTCTCACTTTCTCTCACTTTCTACCACTTTCTATTTCCTTCTTACTGTCACTCTTTTCCTTCTGTGCCTACAGGAACATCTCCTCCTTTCCCTCAGAATAACACCCAAGCAGAAGTCAGGCACATCGTGGTTCAGTGTAATGAAGGATCCGTAGGTATCTTCTTCGGCACACTGGGCTACCTGGGTTTTTTGGCCGCCATCAGCTTCACAGTTGCCTTCTTGGCCAAGAGGTTGCCGGACTCTTTCAACGAA
The DNA here is from genome assembly GCF_021028975.2 of Sphaerodactylus townsendi. NCBI lineage: Eukaryota > Metazoa > Chordata > Lepidosauria > Squamata > Sphaerodactylidae > Sphaerodactylus > Sphaerodactylus townsendi. The sequence goes on along the minus strand of NC_059425.1, from coordinate 15,553,538 downwards.
GCCAAACACATCTCTTTCAGTATGGTCGTTTTTTGTTGCGTCTGGATCTCCTTCATCCCTGCGTACCTCAGCTCTCAAGGGAAGACTGCCGTTGCCATAGAGATCTTCTCCATTTTGGCTTCCAGTGCTGGGATTCTGGCCTGTATCTTTACCCCAAAAGTTTTCATTATTTTTGTGAGGCCAGACAGGAACAGCAAGGAATTTCTGACCAGGAAATGAAATCCCTTCTATCTAATCTGAGGGCCCTTTTTATTTCAGGTTGAACAGTCATCCCCCATGAAATATCTGTGTGGTAAATATCTGGTTAAACAGTCTCTATACTGAGAATGATTTAAATGACACCTATAAGGGGAGAAGATTATTACATTGGGGCAGGAAGAACATTTATCCGTTGAATATAGAACTGCCATATTGCCTGACCTTTCCATTGAAACAAAGGGGACTTCAAACAGCTTCACTTCCACTGGATTGTGACCATCTATATGAAAATAATTACACATTATTTCATCTTTATCTTTGAAAATTACTTGTGCTTTGCATCATTTGCAGGAGTGAGTAAACTTTCTTTTTGGTGTTTGAAATAAATTGCAGCATTTTAACACTTTTGAGCCATTACTCCACATTTGCGTATATTACACTTTGAGACAAACTGAGTCCAATAGTTTTCTAGTTCTCATCAGTGCCATGGAATATTGTTTTATACAAAATGAGGCGTCAACATGAATACGTGATAGAAAATGCAGGTAGATATATGTAGGGTTGCTAACCTCCAGGTGGAATGGCAACAATATCAACCTGTATCCAATGGCTTAAACCACAAACAACGTGGGTATGTTTATCCACAGTGTGTAATACATAATTTCATAAACAACGATTTATATGATGTAATTTCCACAATTTTATGCATTTACAATTTGTGTTTAAATGAGTACAGTTATGTACAAAGTACATTTACAAACGGATATTAACGAAAGTACATTTATTTATTTATTTATTTATTTATTTATTTATTTATTTATTTATTATTTCGATTTCTATACCGCCCTCCCCAAGGGGTTCTGGGCAGTGTACAACAAATTAATACAAACAAATAAGAAGGCAAACCATACAATTAAAACAACAACGACCTATAAAAGCTCCAACATTAAAATATACTAAATTACATTAAAACAGCGGTAATATCATAATAAAAGGCACCCGGGAAATCCTTTCCTTTAAAACCCTCCCCTAGGGAGCGACCGGGCTCCTCCATAGGAGGATGTAATCTTGATGTAATCGGACAGGGGCGCCATACTCAGCGGCTGGTTGCTCCAAAGGCCCGGTGGAACAACTCGGTCTTACAGCCGCATCACAGAGGGGCCGGGGACCACCAGTAAATTTGCCTCTGCCGAACGCAGAGGGCGAGTGGGGGCATATGGGGTTCAAAATAATGCTTCATATATAAGTCGTTGCTTCAAAATAAACACAAAAGTTGGGGCTAGTTAACCTCCAGTATTGGTTAATCTCATCATGCCTTCTCAGGCCCCTCCTAAAATAAACGAAAAATGCATCAAACATATATGGTGATTGTTAACACAAATTTACATATAACCATATGTTAGCCACGCTTTTGTAAATATCTTACTTGCTATTTTAAATGAAATATATCCTTATTTTATGGGTTTATAATGAAAAATTCTCCTACAGACCCTCTTCTGCAAAACAAATATTATAAAATGTAAATGATTACATCAATGCTTGTATAAACATTAAACTAATTTTAACTGCGATTTGTTGCTTACTGTAACCATCTAGACTTTTCAGTAACTTGTGGTTCTCAATAAGAGGGCATTGTTATTAGGCATAAGGCTACCTTACATGTGAACCACATAAATTGCAACAAGGATGATTGAGGGACTGGAGCACCTTCCCTATGAGGAGAGGCTGCAGCGTTTGGGACTCTTTAGTTTGGAGAGGAGGCGGCTGAGGGGGGATATGATTGAAGTCTACAAAATTATGCATGGGGTAGAAAATGTGGACAGAGAGAAATTTTTCTCTCTTTCTCACAATACTAGAACCAGGGGGCATTCATTGAAAATGCTGGGGGGAAGAATTAGGACTAATAAAAGGAAACACTTCTTCACGCAACGTGTGATTGGTGTTTGGAATATGCTGCCACAGGAGGTGGTGATAGCCACTAACCTGGATAGCTTTAAAAGGGGCTTGGACAGATTTATGGAGGAGAAGTCGATTTATGGCTACCAATCTTGATCCTCCTTGATCTGAGATTGCAGATGCCTTAACAGACCAGGTGATCGGGAGCAACAGCCGCAGAAGGCCATTGCGTTCACATCCTGCATGTGAGCTCCCAAAGGCACCTGGTGGGCCACTGCGAGTAGCAGAGAGCTGGACTAGATGGACTTTGGTCTGATCCAGCTGGCTTGTTCTTATGTTCTTATGCATACAGCTGCTTATAAAAACGCTCCCAATTCCAGACCTTGGTTAAGTCTTCTTGGAGCAATACATTTAAAGGCATATGTAAAAAAGGCTTCACCCCTCAGAAGTCTGTTTCAGAGGTAAGTCACTGCCCCTGGAGTTTAATGTTTTCAAAACCACTACTCTCATAGGCTCTTTCCGCAAGGGCGATTAACAGTGCCCCAGGAATGGCAAAAACACCATCCCTGGGGTGCTGTTCGCACAGCAGGCGCTGCTGCATCACAGCAGCCCCGTGCTCGTGCCGCCCAAGCGGCACAAAAACGTCACTTTTGAACCTTGCTCCATGAGTGAGGTTTTTCAAAAGTGGCATCTTCCACCTGCTGCCATGTAAACGGCAGCAGGTGGAAGGTGGCATCCCCCCTTCCCCAAATGGCTTACCTTATCCTCCTGGCTTCCAGCATGTTGTAGAGGCCAGGGAACACCCCCCCCCCGCCTCTGACTCCAGAGCTGTCACTCTAGCTGGGGTGGGGGTGTCCCCTGGCCTCTACAACGTGCCAGAAGCCAGGAGGATAAGGTAAGCGTTTGGGGACGGCGCAGCCTGTGCACAGGCTGCGCTGTCACCCGCGCCCCTACCAGGACTGTCCATGCAAACAGTCCCGGGGAAGTGCATCGGCATAGTTTATGCCGATGTACCCCCGCTCGCTGGCCATGTGAAAACAGCCATAGACTCTGGATGATGTTGTTTCTCAATGAAGTTGGATACCATAGGGCTTCTATGACACATGTCCTTATTCGTGATATATGTTCCAAGATTCTGACCTTGAATCGTCGATTTATATGACCAACATACCACATTCCACAGGTACATGTGATGCCATAAATTACATTGGTAGAATTACAATCCGAAAAGTCAGATAACTTGACAGAATAAGATTCAGTAATAATCTCTTTCTCTGGTTAGTTTTAACTAACCAGTTGACAATGGACCTATTCTTCCTCCATCCTAAAAGCGGAAGAAGCTCACAACCTGGTAACTCACTTATAATAGGCCAAAACTTATGTATGATTTTTTTAAATGTTGTCACGATGCAAAGGAAAGTCAAAAGAACAGGTAATTCTTTTTTCTTCTGAACGGATTTTAGGTGTTAACCAGGAATCTCTGGAAATGAATTCAGCTCTAAGCCTGGCAGATTTGATGATATTCCAAGGATATGACCTATTTAATAAGTCAACTTCAATATCTTTCACTGCCTTTTAAAAATCCCTTCTAGCGGTAGAATTTCTCTTAGCTCTCAGAAACAGCCCATATGGTAAATTGGCTCTAGTGTGGTAAGGGTGAAAGGAACCAAAATGTAGATAATTATTTATGTCTGTATCTTTCATGTATAATGAAAAACTGATTGTTCTATGAGTTGTAATTGTTGCCATGACATCCAAAAATGGAATAGACTTCATACTATGTGAACTAGTAAATTTGATGGTCTCATGGCATTCATTAAGCATGAAGCAAACCTACTAACTTGTTCTTGGTCCTTTAAAAAATCATCAATGAAACGGCAATAAAAAAGAATATTTTGAAAAAAAAATGGATCACTATCATTATTCAGAATAAATTTACTCTCATATCAGACATGAATAAATTTGCCTATGATGGTTCTACTGGAGATCCCATACTGATGCCATGGATCTGTTTATAAAAAGAACGATTAAACCTGAAAAAACTATTTTCTAGAATAATATCCAATAAATCCAGCAAGAAATGTGTGGGGGGAAATTTTGGATTCTCTCTGTCTTATCTAAAAAAGAATTCTACAGTACTGTGAGCACTGCTGGTGTTGTTAGATCTCGCTGCAGCATTCGATATGGTGGAGCATGATTTCCTGGTGCGCCCCCTCGCCAATGCAGGAGTTTGTGGGACAGCGTTGAGCTGGATGATCTTGTACCTCCAGGGCCATGGGCAGCATGTGGCATCAAGGGGAAGGTCTCTGGGCAGCACTCCATTAGATGTGGGGTGCTGCAGGGGGCGGTCCTTTCCCCAATGCTGTTTAAAATCTACATGTGGCCCTTCGCCCAGTTTTGGGCTGGGTTGCAATCAATATTATTATTATTATTATTATTATTATTATTATTATTATTATTATTATTATTATTATTATTATTATTATTATTATTATTATTATTGTAATATTTCATAGACTGCCTCATCCCCAAAGGGCTCTAGGCGGTTCACACTATACCTTAACATCCAATAAAATACTTAAAAACACATCTAAACATTTAAAATTCAAAGTGCAGCATAACAAATCAAATAACAACAGTCTGAAACTCCATGTTGGTGGCATCCAGTCTTAAGGCCGGGAGGGCTGGCAGCGCCCAAGATAGAACCAATATGGGGCACTGCCAGGGATGACAATATGCAGATGACACCCAGCTCATTCTCACAATGGAAGGCAGGCCAGCCTCCCCCCCCCCCCAAGGTTCTCCAGCACTGATGAGACGTCATCACTGGTTGGTTGGGTACAAGCAGGCTGAAATTGAATCCATCAAAGATGGAGGTTCTGTGGCTCGGTCAGGGGGAGTGGCCAGAGAATTTCCAGCTGCCAGTCTTGAATGGTGAGGCCCTCCATCTTACCGCATCAGTAAGAAGGGTGGGGTGACTCTGGACTCAACTCTTTTGTTGGAGGACCAGGTCACCAAGGCAGTCAAGGCTGCCTTTTTCCATCTGTGTCAAGCACAGCAGCTGCCCCCAGTGGTGGGATTCAAATAATTTAACAACCAGTTCCGGTGGTGGGATTCAAATGATTTAATAACTGGTTGTTTACAAGCACCATTTTAACAACCGTTTCTGCCGAAGTGGTGTGAACCGGCTGAATCCCACCACTGGCTGCCTCTCACCTCTCCTAAACCGACCGTGCTACAGTAATCCATGCAACGGTCACCTCTAGATTAGACTACTGTAATTTGCTCTACGCTGGCCTGCCTTTGTAGTCGATTCAGAAGTTGAAACTTGTATAGCACGTGGCTGCTAGGTTCTTAACTGGAGCTTCTAGCAGGGACAATATTATATCTGTCCTCAAAGAGCTACACTGGCAGCCTGTCAAGTACTGGATCGTCTTCAAAGTTTTGGTATTAACCTTTAAGGCCGTTAGTGGTCTTGGACCTGCATATCTGCATGACCGCCTCTCCTCATATTGCCCTCAGAGACCCCTTGTTGGAATTTGGCAAGTCCCAATCACACAATCCAGTAATGAAAGGGTTAATCATTGCATGCTAATTAGTTAGTGAAGTCAGAAGTCAGTGATCAGGTAATTGATACCTATTGGTCAAGTAGACACGGCATGAGCTACATGCAGTCCCGCACGTAGGCAATAGATATATATCCTTTGTTACGCTCTGCACATGCTCAGTAGTAGTTTTTTGGTTAGCCATTGTTAGGCACAGGGCAAAGGTCCTGTCTACAGAGCAAAAGCTCTGACCGGTTACAAAAATAGCCATCCAAAAGCTTCTTCAGTGTTCAGAGATTTATTGTTTTCATTCAATTCTGCGCAGAAGAGGGAACTCTCCTCTGTTAGCAACAGGGAGGAGGTTCAAGGGGCTGTTGCTTGCGTAACATAATTTATACCCTCTTACAAACATCCCTCCTTGTCTTCTGACCATTGGTTTGAGTCAAGAAGAAGTACAGACCTGGTCATCTCATCCCACCTTTTACCACACCTTGCTCATTCCCATATTTGGTGAAACTTAAGTCAAAAACACCTTGCGTAAAAGGTTTCTATAACAACTACTGGTTTCTATTTTACCTTTATCTGTATTTGTGAGCTTCTGCTAATTCCTTATCTCCTTGGTGGGGCCCTGTTTTCCCAAACCCCCTGAAAAACTCAGTGTCAGGCTGCCCCATGAGTTTCGTTTCTTCCAACTAAAGTGAGCTTCTGAAGTGCTTGGTGCCCAGTGAATTACTCTCATATAACGTGTATAATTAAATACACTGGCTTAAAACATCATAAACTATATGTCCATATCACCATGTGATAGTCAACCAACAAGCTCCATGAAGGAGCTAGCTAATTAGATAGCTATTTCTTGTTTTGGCTTCTCCAAGTTACCCTTTCTCTTTTTATAGTAACTAAACCATTTTTCTATCAGCGACTGCCTTTCTCTTTATTGTGCAAGCTCGGCTTTATAAGTCTTACAGCACCCCTCCGTGGAATGGAGGGGTGCTGTAAGATTTATAAAGCAGAGCTTGCACAATAAAGAGACAGGCAGTCTCTTTGTTGGTGGCCCCGGGCCCCAGGCTGGCTTTAATATGGGCCGGGGCTTTTACCACTCCGGCCCAGTGGAAAGCTCTTCCTAGTGAAATCCGGGTCCTGCGGAGTCTATTTCAGTTCTGCAGGGCCTGCAAAACACAGCTGTTCCACAAGGCCTTCTCTGTCGAGCCAGCCGGACATCTCCCTTCTTCCTAAATTACCTCTGGTCCTCGTTTGGATACGACATATGCACCTGTTTCTTTTATGCTCCCATGTTGGACTTTGCAAGCCATCTGCTTGTGCTTGTTTCCAAAACTTAAATATTTATGATGTTTTAATATTTATTGTATTTATTATGTATGTTCTATGTTAAGCCACCTTGAGGCTTGGCGATATGGGGGAATATAAATGCAATAAATAAATAAAATAAAATAATAAATACCACAGTGGCCTCTCTTTGTTGCTTTAGCTGTCGTTAATTTCCAGAAGGCTTTTGGCCTATGCATCAATTGCCGCCCCCCCCCCCCAACTTTTGAAAAATACATAATGTCAAGCAAATATTTTGCCCTCTTCCCAATGGCACTGGCCATAACTTCACAGTTGCCTCTAACTCAGAGAACAAACTTTTTTCCCCAGTATATAGACTGGAAAACATGTTGTCAAAGGAACTTCTTTCTTGATAACTTTTTCCTCAGGGCCCTGGTGTGGAGGAGCATCTTCCTCCCAGTTTATAACTTTATTGGTGATTTTGTCCTCCTCCACAAAAGCACGTAACCCTACAATTAGCATCATCGTACAAAAATCGGCTGTGGCTCCAGATACAGTCCTCTGGTGAGCTCCGATCAAGGCGAGCCAATTGGCATTTATTAAATTATGATCATTATTTCTACCATGGGAGAGAGAGGTGTTTTGGAGTTTCCAGATCTGGCCTGAGGAGTTTGGGCCGAATCTGGGGGCTAGTGCTTTGATCTGAAATCTTGGTAGAACATTAAGTGATAAATACCCTCCTTTCTCAGCCAGATTGGTGCTGAGCACCCACTGTGAATATTGCTAAAAGCCTTGATGGTTAAATTAGTCCAGGAGATTTTAAGTTCTTTTCAGTTCAAACCTGCTCTTCCATACAGCCAGTCTAAGAGACACTTTAAAAAATTGTAGACAATGTTCATTCCTTGACCAAGAAAGAAAGAGTGGATTCCACAGCTGAAAGTAAGTAATCTTTGAGCTTTAGAATTCCTTTTTTTTGGACCATGGAACCAGGTTTAAGAGGCATAGACAGGACTGTATTCATTTAATCCATCGAATCCCCACTACCGTCTTAGCCAGGTTTCAGAACACAAATGACCTCAAACCTGGTTAGTTTGTTTTCTGAAACCTGGCTAAGACGGTAGTGGGGATTCGACCGGGGAGGTCGTCCCTCAAACCTGGTTAGTTTGTGTTCTGAAACCTGGCTAAGACGGTAGTGGGGATTCGACCATGGGTTAACTCAGATTTTTTAACTTACATATTGCACAGGGCTGGATCTTTTTTCTAAGTCTGATGGGATGCTCAGCTGTTACTTTTTACACCATTAAAAGTTTTTCATGACTTGAAATGTTTGTACCACAGAAATGTTCGTTCGGCCAATCTTAGATCATTGCTTAAAGAAAGGAAATTGAATACATTTTTGGACAATTGGAAACCCATGATAGAATACATAGATAAAAAAGAACAAAATTGAACTGATTTGAAACGTAATGGGCTTTTAAAATTAAGAACTAACAGAGAAAAGTGTGATGCTTACCAACTTATAAGCAATGTTTATAAAGGTATAACAACTCTGATTATGCCAGTAAAACACTAAGAGGTATACTTATTTAAAATGAATACTGCAGACAGGAAGTCCCTACGATAAATGTACTTATCTATAGCTTTAATCTCTGCAATTCCTTTTTTTGAACAAATAAAAATATATAAACACAGAAATGTTCTTTTGGAACTGTGCATCATAGCCTGAATTGCACATTTTTTGTCTGGTTCAATGTTTTTAAAAGGTTGATGTCCAGTTTAAGCAATCTCTGAGTCTGTGCAGAGTCCCACAGAGGGAGCTCTCCTGCTAGGCAGCGAAACCTAAGAAAGGATTAAGGTCACACCTTTCCCCCACTGCCCTTTCCTTCTTGATTTGGTTGATGTGGCATAGGAGGTTAAGAGCTTGTGTATCTAATCTGGAGGAATCGTGTTTGATTCCCTGCTCTGCCGCCTGAGCTGTGGAGGCTTATCTGGGGAATTCAGATTAGCCTGTGCACTCCCACACACGCCAGCTGGGTGACCTTGGGCTAATCACAGCTTTTTGGAGCTCTCTCAGCCCCACCCACCTCACAGGGTGTTTGTTGTGAGGGGGGAAAGGCAAGGAGATTGTCAGCCCCTTTGAGTCTCCTACAGGAGAGAAAGGGGGGATATAAATCCAAACTCTTCTTCTCTTCTTGATTTGGCTTATGTGGTTCTTTCCCTGTTTATTGGCTATTTAGTGTTACTTACTGCCCTGGTCCTCTTTCCACTCTCGTTGCTTTCTTTTAATTTCCCTTCTTTTTATTTTGATATTTCCCTCCAGTCCAGAAATGGTTATTTCCCCTCCAGGTCCCCTCTCTTTGCATTGCAGATGCTTTAAAAATTTTAAATACTCTGAGCCTTGACTGGTTAGCGTGAACCTGGTGATTTGACGCTAGAATATTTCACATGTTGTAAAAAATTAGCTCAAGATGACTGCTTATTGTGTGTTTCTGAAATGACCTCTCTTTTTTCTTTTCTTTTTCGGTTTACAAAATCGACATATTTCCTTTAGGTAGCATGATCTCACAGCACGAAGCGACCAGGGTAATATACTTTCAGATGAAGGCAACGATGCTATTTGGCTGGATTCTATTTGTGCTGCTGTTTCTTGAGGCTGACGGAGTGCCAAGGTGGCCCATTTGTACCCTCGGCGGGAAACACCGTCAAGGCTACTACAAGGAAGGAGACGGGATCATTGGGGGCTTCATTCCCTTGACCATGATTCCCTTCATCTATTACCAAACCTTCACAAAACCTCCACACCTTATGAGGATAGATCGGAGGTGGGTGCCTCTCTTTTCTCACTGAAGGGCGGGGCTTGAACAGTCAGGTCACCAACATTTATCACTGGTCTAGATCCTTTAAGCAGCCTTCATAGGCCAGGCTAACCTGATCTAATCAGAACTCAGAGTTGATTGGTTTGCACCGATCGGGGGGGGGGGGTCAGTGGTCCAGTTTACGACAATGTTAGCCTTTAACCATCTGCCAAGTGTTTTTCCTGAGCGTGGCCCAATAACATGATCAGGATCAGTGATTAACCAGGGACCAACTTTCTGCATCTCCAACTTGGGGCTTTGGTACTTATGCTGAATTGAAGATAGTGTAACCTACCTTTCTTCACATCTGCAAATGTATGTGAGGACACTTGTTTTGTTATTTTCTTGGCACCTGCTCGTCCCTGTCTCACGCTTTAGCCTGAACCTATTTGTTAATCGTTTCGAAGAAGCCTGTTGTTTTCATTGGTGTTTCCACTGTGTGCTTGAGAGTCCAAACCGAACATTGATCAGACTATGAGGAGGGGATTTATTCAAGTGTTGCAGGTCAGGGGAGCTGGAGCAGAGCAATCAAATCTTCTTGCAAGAATGCAGTGGGTGGGAGACCCTATCTTGGGTCGATTCCCCACTTACCGTTCGCTGCACGCTACTCTCAGCGCGCTCCTTTCTGGCGCGGGGGTCGTGTTCCCCGGGCTTCCCCACTGCCCCGCGCTCTGCGCGAGATCATCAAAAGGCGCCGTTTTGAGGAGTGCCAGAAATGAAGCGAGCTGAGGGGGCGCGAGAGCGGCACAGTCAGGGCAGCTGTGTTGTCGCTGCCCCTGTAGTGGGGAGTGCTGCTGGACCCCGCGCTACTTTGCAAGAGTAGCGCGCAGCAAGTGGGGAATCGACCTTGGACAGGGGTTTCCATAATTTGTGTGCAACTTGATGGGACTTCTCCCCCTTCCCAAAGCCCTAACCATCAGATCACCAACTGAAATCTCTTCTCAACCCCAAGCTGGGAGCAATCTGAACCTTCCTAGTAGTTTTCCCCCTCCCCAATCTTACTAGGTGCTGGCAGGGAAGCTACAGGGCAGTCTTGATGGTTTTCTGGGAGTAAACCCCACTAAATCGCCCAGAGTTAAATTCAGTATAGACTTAGGATTTGTCCCTTGCTCTTTCCTTAGTCCATACTGCCTACCTTACAGGGTTGTTGTGAGGGATTGCCACACTAATCATGTGAAATTATTCAAACATAGAAAGTGTTAAACGAATGCTAAATATTATTGGCTATCCCATACTCTGTGCAGAGACACTCAACCTCTAAATTCCAGCACCACGAGGAAACTTGAGAGGAAGATCTCGGCCTCTATGCCTCATAGTTGGACCTCCAGAGAAACTGTTTGGTCTCCATGTAAGATATGATGCTGGACTAGCTGGACCACTGGTCTGATCTGGTGGGGCTCTTAATCTTATGTCCTTATGCTCTTAATGCAGACCAAATGATGACCTTCCACATCCCCGCGGTTTCAGTGAGCACACGCATGAGTGTATACATCCGAAATATTCCTATTGATACAAATGGGATTTTAACATTGCTCAGATTTTGCCAAATTTAGCTATACCTTTATTTCATTTCTAAAAAGCCAGAAGGATATATCCAGGAATATTTCAGCCCCTACAAGTAGTTGATAGTTCCATGGGAATGTCAACTCAATTCATGGCAGCTGTGAAAAAGGCAAACTCTATGCTGGGGATAATTAGGAAAGGAATTGAGAATAAAACTGCAAAGATTGTCATGCCCTTATATAAAGCAGTGGTGTGACCGCACTTGGAGTACTGTGTCCAGTTCTGGTCGCCGCATCTCAAAAAGGATATTGAGGAGATAGAAAAAGTGCAGAAGGGCAACAAGGATGATTGAGGGACTGGAGCACCTTCCCTATGAGGAGAGGCTGCAGCTTTTGGGACTCTTTAGTTTGGAGAGGAGGCGGCTGAGGGGGGATATGATTGAAGTCTATAAAATTATGCATGAGGTGGAAAATGTGGACAGAGAGAAATTTTTCTCTCTTTCTCACAATACTAGAACCAGGGGGCATTCATTGAAAATGCTGGGGGGAAGAATTAAGACTAATAAAAAGAAACACTTCTTCACGCAACGTGTGATTGGTGTTTGGAATATGCTGCCACAGGAGGTGGTGATGGCCACTAACCTGGATAGCTTTGAAGGGGGCTTGGACAGATTTATGGAAGAGAAGTCTATTTATGGCTACCAATCTTGATCCTCCTTGATCTGAGATTGCAAATGCCTTAACAGTCCAGGTGCTCGGGAGCAACAGCCGCAGAAGGCCATTGCTTTCACATCCTACATGTGAGCTCCCCAAAGGCACCTGGTGGGCCACTGTGAGTAGCAGAGTGCTGGACTAGATGGACTCTGGTCTGATCCAGCTGGTTTGTTCTTATGTTCTTAAGTAAACAGGGTGTAATAAGAGATTCCCTCCTGCATTCTAGAGGATTTGTACTAAACAATTCTGCACTCTTTGCCTCCACGATTTATCCATTACATTTGACAGCCTTTCATTCTGATAATGCAGCAGAATATAGGATGTTTAGTTCTTTGAACTCTGAACCAGCAAACTAGATAGAACGCTTGCTGAAAATATTATCTTTCAAGAAAAGAAAATATTTGCTTTACTGAAGAAAACAGGAAAAAAGCAAATCAGGATTCAGTTTTTTGTCTAACTTCTTTTGAAGTTAGGCCAAGTTAGTTATGTCCCCCAGTCTGTCGGAGACTTCCATCCGAAGAAATATGATTTGCTTGTCACAGGAGTGCATATTGATACTAAAATATCAGCCCCATCTTTCTCATAACCTATTCTATCATAATCATACGGTTATCATCTAGATGGCTGATGGATTCATAACTGAACATGAGGTAACATCTGATATAGATAAGAAGGCCAGACTCAACTCTTCATCTCTATGAAAAAATGATTAATTTAACTTTTTTTCCTGTAACGGTTTCAAGTAATCATCCAAGATGAAAGCAACTTTAAGCAAACAAGGTCCACTGACAATTGAAAAACCCCTGAACTCTTGATTAACTTGTCATCCCAGCAGGAAAAAAGGGGTGATATTCAGTGGTGGGATCCAAAAATTTTAGTAACAGGTTCCCATGGTGGTGGGATTCAAACAGTGGCGTAGCGCCAATGGGGCTGGGCAGGGCATGATGGGGGCGTGGCTGGGCATTCCAGGGGCGGGTCATTAATAATTTCTCTGTTACTGTAAAAAACTCTTGCTGTAAAAAAAAGTTCCTAATTTCCAGCTGGTATCTTTCTGTCCATAATTTAAACTCATTATAGCAAGTCCTATCGTCTACTGCCAACAGAAACAACTACTTCTCCTCTAATTGACTGCCTGTCAAATACTTAATACTTTCAAATACTTAATTTTGTTTCTAGAAATCAAAAGAAGGATACTTTCCTTAAACAAGGAACTTGACCATATTTCTAAAACATGTTTTTAAAACAGCCCAACAAGGAGAATTATCCCGTTTTCTACCTTCGCTAACCAGCCACATAGGAAACAACAGGACTTTGTGATTTTTGGAGCTAATGGAATTTCTAACGGAAAAGCAGACCCAATTAGTAACCCCCTCTCGGCACACACAAATAATTAGTAGCCCACTCTCGGGAACTGCTGAGAACCTGCTGGATCCCACCTCTGGTGATATTGCTATACCTACAGAGACAGCCATATGGGTAGCTTCTTATTTAGGATAGCAAGAACGCCCTGTGTTGCTTTGACTTGGAAATACCATTGTGTCGTGTATTGTAAATTGTGTGCTATTGTTTGGTATTAGGAATAAAACTGCCCATGACACAGCCAGTGTGGTGTAGTGGTTAAGAGAAGCAGAAGACTCGAACCTGGAGAAGCAGGTTTGATTCCCTGCTCCTCCACATGACCGATGGACTCTGTTCTGGAGAAGCAGGTTTGATTCCGCATTTCTTGACATAAGCAGTAGATTCTGATCTGGCGAACTCAGTTTGATTCCTCACTCCTCCACATGAAGCCTGTTGAGAGACCTTGATCCAGTCACCTTTCTTTCAGTCCACACAGAGGCAGGCAACGGCAAATCACCTCCAAACGTCTCTTGCCTTGAAAACCCTATACAGTTGCCAAGAGTCCGTTGTGACGTGAGGGCACACACACCACATATATGGCTTTAAACACATGTTTAGGGCATTTTTTAAAAGATATTGACATACAACAGGGGTCCACTTCCCTTAGACCACAGGTGTCAAACTCGCGGTCCTCCAGATGTTATGGACTACAGTTCCCATCATCCCCTGCCAGCATCATGCTGGCAGGGGATGATGGGAACTGTAGTCCATAACATCTGGAGGGCCGCGAGTTTGACACCTATGCCTTAGACCCTCTCATTCAAAATTTCTGGCCAACTACTCCCCCCCCCAAAAAAAGAACATCGAGCTACCTATCCCTTTTGAGGCCATTTGGAAACTGCTTTTATTTGTTCATTTTTACTTTTAAGTTTTCTGACATTGATAGTCTAGAACAGGGGTAGGGAACCTGCGGCTCTCCAGATGTTCAGGAACTACAATTCCCATCAGCCTCTGCCAGCATGGCCAATTGGCCATGCTGACAGGGGCTGATGGGAATTGTAGGTCCTGAACATCTGGAGAGCCGCAGGTTCCCTACCCCTGGTCTAGAAACACTTTATAGTCTATAGTATTTCTCATTTAGACTCTAGGCAGATTACAGAATGAGTCAATTCACTCAATGAGATGGGACATACCATAAGCAATGAAATAGAATAAGGGTTGTAGAACCAACCACAAACCCCTAAAAAGAACTGAAGCAAACCTAAATATTGATATGGTGCACTGGGCGTATGTCAAGTGCCATCAAGCGGTTTCTGACCTTGGTGAACCTCTGAACCAGCATCCTCCCAAACATCCTACTGTTAACAGGTTCACTCAGGTATTTGCAAACTGAGAGCCTTGGCTCCCTTTATAAAGTCAATCCACTTCATGTTGGGTTTCCCCTTTTCCGGCAACTTTCAACTCTCCCTAGCGTGACTGTCCTTTTCAGCGGCTTTTGTTTTCTCATTATTTGACCAAAGTACCAACCACCTCAGTTTAGTCATCTTAGCTTCTAGGGACAGTTCAGGTTTGATTTGATCTAGAAACCACTGATTTGGTTTTTTGGCAGTCTGTGGTACCTGTAACACTATTTCAACACATTTTAAAAGACACATAAGCAACACTTAAAATAATGCAAAAATTACATGGCAGAATCCTATTCAACAGCAATCCGTACATAGTAGTACAGACTACAGTCCTTAATAATTTAAGACGAAGAAGAAGAGTTTGGATTTATACCCCACAATTTTCCGCTGTAAGGAGACCAGAGGCGGAGCTGCAATGGGGACATCTGGGGCAGCTCTCCCCGGGCACCGCCATTGCAATCACATGTCAGGGGTGGGGCCAGGAGCTGTTGGGGATGTGTTGGGGCCTTTCAGGGGCGGGGGCGTGAGGGGACGCGGGGGCAGTTCATGCCCTGGGCACAGTTCCCCTTCCCTTCATCACTGAAGGAGTCTCAAAGGGACTTACAAACTCATTTTCCCTTCCCCTACCCACAAAAAGACACTATGGCCGTTTCCGCACGGCCTCCTTGCGCCCCCACGCCGCCAAGAGTGCTGGCGGCGTGGGGGCGCAAGCCCGCTCGCACGCAAGCGTGCGAGCAGGCCAAGCGGAGGCCGCCGCAGGAGAGGCGGCTCCGCACGGAGCCGCCTCTTCGCCCTCCTCCGTTCTACTCACGATGTCCTCGTCGTCGCCTGCTGGCCGTCGGAGCCCCGCCCACGCTGCCCTCCGACCCCTGGAGGTCGGAGGACAGTGTGGGCGGGGCTCCGACGGCCAGCAGGCGACGACGAGGACATCGTGAGTAGAACGGAGGAGGGCGACGGCGTCTTCCCGGCGGCGCGGTTCGCACCGCGCCGCCGGGAAGACGCTTCCTCCCCAACAACAACCCTTTAAAGGGTTGTTGTTTAGGGCGGCCTGACGCCGCCCTGGGGGGAGGGAAGCGCATTCAGGTCGCCGCTGCTGCGTTGCAGTGGCATAGTGGCTAACAGCAGTGGCTGCGTTGCAGCAGCGGCGCCTGTGCGAACGGCGGCCTGGGGGCGGCGTTTTTACCGCCCCCAGGCCGTCGTTTATGGGCCGTGCGGAAACGGCTTTAGTGAGGTTGGGGGGCTGAGAGTTCTGAATGAACTCCAACTGGCCCAGAAGCATACAGCAAGCTTCATGTGCAAGAACGGGAAAACAAATCTGTTACACTGGATAGAAGAAGAAGGAGGAGGAGGAGGAGGAGGAGGAGGAGGAGGAGGAGTAGTTTGGATTTATATCCCCTCTTTTTCTCCTGTAGGAGACTCAAAGGGGCTTACAATCTCCTTGCCCTTTTCCCTCTCACAACATGCACCCTGTGAGATGGGTGGGGCTGAGAGAGCTCTGAAGAACTGTGACTAGCCCAAGGTCACCCAGCTGGCGTGTGTGGGAGTGCACAGGCTAATCTGAATTCCCCAGATAAGCCGCCACAACTCAAGTAGCAGAGCTGGGAATCAAACCCGGTTCCTCCAGATCAGAGTGCACCTTCTCTTAGCCACTGCTGTTAGCCACTATGCCACTGCTGCTCAGTTCATCTGGTCTTAACAGATAGCAGTCCATCTTGTTTTAACCACTGCACCATTCTGGCTGTCCAATTCGTTTTGTGACTTGTTTTGTACTGCTTGCAAGGCCTGACTTCAGTGGTCCAAACTAGCCTTATATCTCAGATTTCGGATGCAGAGCATGATCGACCCTGGTTAGTATTCGGATGGGAGACCACCCAACAAGTCCAGGGTTGCTACGCAGAGGCAAGCAATGGCAAACCATCACTTAACATCTCTTGCCTCGAAAACCTGTAAGTTGGCTGAGACGGCGCTGGCCTCTGCTGTACCACAGAGCTCTCATCTTTTGTTATTACTAATTCACGACCTTTTCTTCTCCTGCCAGTGTGGATGTCAAAACCTACGCTCACCTCCTGGTCTTCGTCCACGCCGTGGAGGAAATCAACCGAAGCCCCCATCTCTTACCCAACACATCTTTGGGTTTCCACATCTACGACTCTGTCTTCAGTGACGAGACGGCGCTGGGAGGAATTTGCGGGCTTCTTTCGGGAACGGGGGAAGTGGTGCCCAATTACCACTGCGGAGGAGGCAACAAGCTCGTGGCCATCATCGAAGGACCTACAGCCAGTCTCTCATTGGGGATCGCAATGGTGCTAGGGCTCTACCAATATCCACAGGTGAGAGATGTTTTTTCCTCCCATGAGTTTTGGGCTGCTTCCACCCAGGCCCTTTCCACACTGGCCAAAAACACCACCCCGGGAACAACAAAAATGCAATTTCTGGGGAGCAGTTTGCATGGCTGCCACCTCTGAAATTAGGCAGCACTGTGGTCCCCCCCCCCCCAAAAATG